>NW_012267289.1:10189229-10200915 GCF_000151885.1 Dipodomys ordii | reverse complement strand
GGTTGTGGGGCTTGAACTCTGGGCTTGGGTGCTGTCCCTCAGCTCTTCAGCTCAAGGCTAGCGCTCTACCACTTGAGCTACAGCGCCACTTCCAGTTTTCTGGTGGTTTATTGGAGATAGGAGTCTCAGGGTCTCTCTTGCCTGGGCTGGTTTTGAACCGCGATCCTCAGATCTCAGCCTCCTGAGTAGCTAGGATTACAGGCGTAAGCCACCAGCGCCCGGCTAATTTACTGAACTTTTAAAGAAAGGTGTTTTTTTTTTTTTTAAGTCCTATTCAGTATATGAGATTTTTTTTAAATTTGCTTTTTTGATAAGTCCACTTATTAATTCTAGGTCTGTTGTTTACAGTGAAACAATAGTTCAGTCCCACACTGGGACTTGGGGAAAATTGACAGTTATTTACCCAAGAGGTGCCAAATGTGGTAAATTTTAACACTGTCTTGTACTAATAATGTGTTTTCATTTTCAGTTCTGGATATTTAAAAGCCAAACAGTACATGGAAGAAGAAAACTATGATAAAATCATAAGTGAATGCTCAAAAGAAATAGATACGCAAGGCAAATACATGGCAGAAGCATTGTTGCTACGAGCCACCTTCTACCTGCTTATTGGCAATGCCAATGCAGCCAAACCTGACTTAGATAAGGTCATCAGTTTGAAAGAAGCTAATGTGAAGGTATATTTTGAAATGTGTGTGTGCATATAGAAAAAAACTTAAATGAAAATGATGCTTTCATAGATTTTTTTTTTGGAGGGGGGGGGGTCGGTCATGGGGCTTGAACTCTGGGCCTGAGCGCTGTCCCTCAGTTATTCTGCTCAAGGCGAGCTCTCTATCACTTGAGTCACAGAAAAACTTCTGTTTTTCTGGTGGTAAGTTGGAGATAAGAGTTTCAGGGGCTTTCCTGCCCACGCTGACTTTGAACTGCTATCCTCAGATCTCAGCCTCCTGAGTAGCTAGGATTACAGGTGTGAGCCACCGGTGCCTGGTTCTTTTCATAGATGTTTTGCCTGATAGTTTAACACTTCTTTTGCCATTTTCCAAAATGATATTTTTGTTTTGATAGAAGCTACCTAATGATAAGTGACTTGGCATAGTGGATATGAAACATAAATATTATTAATACTTATATTCAGCTAGGAAAGTAAATGATTTTTTTTCCAGTCTCTGGAAGTTTGAAGTTCCTTGTCAACACTTCCTTACTACTTGGGTAGTAGTAAGTACATTCTGTTGTTACTGATCAGTTGTAATATGGAGGCATTCTTATTTCATGGGGAATGAAAAATGATAAAGCCTCTTTGGAAATTATCTTGACAGTTCTTCAAAAAGTTAAACATGTTACCACTCATAGGTATATACCCATGAGAATCTAGTGTATATATCAGCTCAAAAATTTGTGTATGATACTCATGGTAGCCAAAAGCTACTTAAATGTGCCTGAACTGATGAATGGATAAGCAGATAAAATGTGACATGTCTACCCCTATAATGTTACTTTGTCATAAAAAAGGAAGAAGTGGGGGCACAAAAATGGGAGAGGAAGGGTAAGCAAATACAGTCATTTTATTCAATGTACATGATTTTAAAAATGAGCTATCTAACGTGTGTAGGGAAAATAGAAGAGAATAAAGGGAGACATTGTCCAATAAGCATTGTACTCACAGTGTGATTCACGGAATTGCAACTCCTTTGTACAACTACTTAATTTTAAAAAAGGAAGTACTAACACATGGTACAGCATAGATGAGTCTCGAAAACATTGTACTAAATGAATTAAGCCAGGAGAAAGGCTGTATAATACATAAAATAGGATACAAATTCATTCTGTGGGGATATGTAAATGTGTTCTGGAATTAGTAGGGAATATGCTAAAATAAACCCGCACATCCTATTTACTTATTTGCATGCACATGTCTGTGTGTGTATGCACATGCCATTATAAGGCTTGCTGGTACTGTGAGAGTCTTGAGTCCTTGCTTGTTTTTTCACTTAAGACTGGCATTCTACCACTTGAGCCACACCTCTACTTCTAAACCTCCAGTTTAAAAGAGTGAACTTCATGGTATCTGAATTTTATCTTAAAAAACTAAATTGAGGTCCATGACTTATGCTTGTAATCCTAGCTACTCAAGAGACAGATCTGAGACTCAAGATTCAAAGCTAATTCCATGAAACTCTTCCATAAGCTACTCAAAAAAGCTGGAAGTGGCACTGTGACTCAAGTGGTAGAGTGATAGTCTTGAGCACAAAGAGGCTCAGGGACAGAGCCCAGGCTCTGAGTTCAAGCCCCAAGACCAGCCAAAAAAACCCCAAACAATTGGAAGAAAAGAAGTAATGCTGAGCATTTTGTCATTTTGGCTGTAGCTTCGAGCAAATGCCCTCATCAAAAGAGGCAGCATGTACATGCAACAGCAGCAGCCTTTGCTGTCTACTCAGGATTTTAATATGGCTGCTGACATTGATCCTCAGAATGCAGATGTGTATCATCACCGAGGTCAGGTAAATCTACCTAAAGTTTTGATTTGGGATCATTGGGAGAATTTGTCTTTAACATATGTCTTCATAATTTTGCTATTTACTTATGAGAGAAAAGGCAAAAAAAAAAACCAAAAAACGTTGACTTGCTAGTTTAATTAGTTTGTTCCTGGCTTTGATGATTCATAAAATTCAACGTTCATATGTTTCTACAAGTAAACAATAACATTTTATAGGCATTGGAAGTTGATGCTGGAATCAACAGGAGGACTGTCGTGAGCTTCTCACTAACAGGAAGTAATAGCCCAAACTCTAATAGTACCCCCAAATGAACAAAACAAATCTCTTCTGCAAAAGACACATAGTGTGAAGAAAACATTTCGAGTTACAAAATTATTTGAAGAAAGCGTAACTTTATAATTTGCTTAAAATGGCTCCTTAGAATGTAATATAAAGGAAAATGTGAGCCATCTCTATAACAAAAAAGCAGAAGTTATTTCCTGTCAACAAAATGTTAATGTTTCTATCTGAAGCATGCTAAGTATTGCATCTTCAACTCTTCTACTTCTTGACATTTTCATCTTTACTATTAGTATCTTAAGATTAATTTGAAAGGCAATTACATGATGTCTAACTTACTGTGAAATTAAAAAAATAGATGTTTACTTTTATAAAAGCAGGTTTTTAATAGTGTTGAAAATTGTAGTACAAAATGGAGAACTTAATTTGTTTTTCAAAAAATTGAACATGTTTTAAGTTTTAGTGTCTTTAAAATCACAACATTTTCTAGTTTTCTGTTTTTACAAAGTAATTTCATATTGAATATTTACTGTGTGCTGAGCTTTAAATGTGGTAACAAAAGAGATTTGGTACAGACTTAACTGGTAAACCTGTGTATTTTTTCCTTAGCTGAAAATACTTCTTGATCAAGTTGAAGAAGCAGTAGCAGATTTTGATGAATGTATTAGGTTAAGACCAGAGTCTGCTCTGGCACAAGCTCAGAAATGTTTTGCATTGGTAAGTTAATACTTTTTTTTTTTTTTGAGATCAAATCAGGCTATTCTTGAACTCCTTATCATCCTACGTTAGCCTCCCAAATGCTGTGATTACAGGAATATGCCAGCCCTGTGTTTGTTCTGGAGCTTATGGTTACCTAACGACGCAGTCTCCATTCACTACTTCTGTACTATAAGCCAACACAAAGGATTCAAAGACATTTTTTGAAGAAAATCATTTGTAATCATGACCACTATGCTCTCATCACTCATCACTACTACTATATAGAGCGTTTTCTCAATATTCAGAAGCACAAAGCTAAATAAAAGGATGAATGAAAGGTTAGAGTACCACTAGCCAGTTCCATCTGGCAGACACTAGGGCAGAAGATAAAGTAATGCCTGTGCAGTGATATCATATTTAAGATTTCAATTTTAAAGGATTAATACTCTTAATACCACTATGAGGAGAGGAATAAGTTTAAGGAATAGATATGATAAAGTGAAAATACTCTCTCTACTCACAGTTTTGTAGAGTCAGATTGTCCTAAGCTAGCTGAAGGGAACAGATCAAAGGAGCACATTCCAATAGGTTTATAACAGGATATTAGGAAGCTGTAAGGTAAGTGGTTTGGGTAACAGATCCAGGAAACCAGGAAGCAGTAAAATACACACTGGCACTCACTCTTCTTGACAGGATTACTGCAGAATGTCAGACACTCAGCCTGAGCAATCGCATAGCCAGCAGTTTTTTGCTGGCGTCCCTACGCACTCATTCACGGTTCCATCGGGGTCCTGAGGTTCCTACATCTTCCCCTTTTTCATTTTTTAAAATAGCAATCTATTATGAAGAAAATGGTGCACTCATCTGTCTTCTGGTCTGTTCCATTTTGAAGAGCACTATGTATTACTTGGACGAGTGAAATAATACTAATATTCCCATAGCAAGTTATCACTATATGTGGAGGTTGAGTCCACAGAACCAAGTTTTAGGGTTAAGCCTATATGGTAATTTTCCTTTTAAAGAAATGGCATTACATTTGCCTTACAGATTAAAAGTGATGTCATATTGAAACGTCCCACTTTCTACAAAGTAATTTTATATTGAATAATTACTGTATGTTCACCATTATTTGTTGGTAATGAGAGTAACATGATACAGACTTAGATGGTGAGCCTATTTTCAATTCTATTTACGTCTGTCTTTAGATACCTTCTTCTAAGATGTCTTACAGTCCTTTGGATTCAGCAAATGTTAGCAGATCACTTGCTTTTCTGGAAAAGCTTTTTGTCTCTCATAATAGATCAATATTTCAGAAGTTTTTGAGTTCTTGATTTGACGGGCATGTTTTGATTTTTGTTTTTAATGTAGTATCGCCAAGCTTATACAGGAAACAATTCTTCACAAATCCAAGCAGCTATGAAAGGATTTGAAGAGGTCATAAAGAAATTTCCAAAGTGTGCTGAAGGTTATGCACTGTATGCCCAGGTAAATGCAATGTTTTTCAAAAAAAACATTTTGATAAGAACTGTTTATATATGTAAGTTTTGCAGCTGTGCAAAACTTGAAGCAGGTGGCTTTGTTAGTGCTTTGATTTTCAAGGCCCCTATATGGTCCTGAATCACCTTCGGCCAACTCCCTTGTGCAGTTTGTGAGCTATAGCCCTAAATACAGCATGGGAAAGCAGGCAGCATTTGTCTCATTTTGGGTTGCTTTTCATTTGGCTTGGATTTGAAAAAAGTAATTACCTTTGGAAATTTTTAAAGTTCACACTAGTTGATGGAGAAAATATCCATAATGAGAGTTTTTTTGTCTGCTTAATACCTACCCTTTATTAGCTGAGCTGTAAAAGCTTGCTTTAATTTTTCTTCAGTTTATCTGAAACTCTTCAAGCTTTCTTGGTTTGGAATGGATTTGTTTTTGTCAATGGATTTGTTTAGGCCAGCACTTAAATTCAGACCCTCATGCTCTGAGAGAGCTTTTTCATTCAAGGGTAATATGCTATTGCTTAAGCCACACATCCATCCAGCCCATAAATTTGAATCCTTTTTGATTCTGATATAATATTCTTCTAAATGTGCTTATTTTAAATCATCTATCTCAGTGAAAATTACTTCTTTATAGAGACACATTTTACTTTGTCCATGAAATAAATGATATTTATGTATAGATTGAAAGTTGCCATTATAGTATTCTGTGGCGTTTAATATATTTACCTACTTTTTTTTTCTTTTGTTTGTGTAAAATACTCAGGCTAATACTATGTAGATCAGCTGGCCTTGCACTCATGATCCTCCTGCTTCTCTATAAGCCCAAGTACTGGGCTTAGAGGTGTGTGCCACTTCATGCCTGACTTTAAAATTACTTTATTACAAAAAAGGCTTTCCTTACAGTTATCAAAAATAGAAAACATTAAAAAGTTGCCATAGGCTTTTGTTAAAGATGATTATTTTGTATTTGATTTCCCTCATAGATTACCATTGCAATTTTGAGATAGTATGTTTTAGCTCAGGGGTTCTTTAACCAAAACTTAAAATACTGTTATCGCTTCTCTACAATTCCTGGTGTTAATAAAAATCACACTTAGGCTGCACATTTTTAATATGTTACAAAAACATACGCTATATAAAAAATTTTTAAACATATCAAAGTCAAAACAATTGCACCTTTTAGTAACATCAGAAGTGATGACACCATTCTCACCACTAACATGGAATGCAAAACATTTTTGTGGGGTGCAGATTTTTGTGAGAAGCTAACAAAGTCAAGGCCCCTACATAGCTTTCATGGGCCCAGCACACTCCTGTGCAATTCTGCTATAGCTTGTACAGGAACCAATACTAGAAACGACTTAACTGTGGAGCTTCATTTGGGGGGAAGAATGTTTCTTTTTTTTCTTTTTCTTTCTTTTTTTTTTTTTTGGTCCGTCGTGGGGCTTGAACTCTGGGCTTGGGCACTGTCCCTGCACTCTTCAAGGCAAGTGCTCTATTGTTTGAGCCACAGTGCCACTTCCGGTTTTCTAGGGTTTTTTTTTTTAGAGATAGAGTCTCAGGGACTCTCCTGCCCTGGCTGGCTTTGAACCTCGATCCTCAGATCTCAGCCTCCTGAGTAGCTAGGATTACAAGCGTGAGCCACCGGCACCCGGCTGAGGAATGTTTCTTAATTGCACATTTTTTTCTATTCCATCTTCAAAATAGCTTTGACGTATATGAATGGTCTTCTCATCAACAGCAACATTGTCTGTTTTCACTTAAATTTCTAAATTTTGCTTTGCTTTATATAGCTTTATATTTATATAGATTTAAAACTTGTTTTCCGTATGTGTATTTTGTTTTAATCTTTGAAGTTTGGGCTTTAGATGATACCAGCCTTTAAAAGTTAAAACCACAAAATCAAGCCTTCTATTTTAGGTATAAAATTTTCTTTGAAAGTAGTTGATTATTGCTACTTTGATTATTTATTATTAAACAGCTTTTGAGTTCAGTGCTTTTTGATCATTGTCACTCCTTCATTTTCCACCTCCTATCTGTACCCTAAAGTTATGTAGTTCATTTTTTTATTAATGTACATGGAATATAATGACTACATCCCTCCATTCCCATGCCCCTCCGTGCACACCCACACCCAAATCATGCTTCCACTTCTAGTATTCAGTGAAGTCAAGCCTTTGGATTCCTTCCCTAAGTATGCCATCCTGCTTTTATTTTTTATCAGTTATTTTTAAGGAGCGACTGACAACAGTTTACCCTTCCAAATGAGCTTTGCTTTTAAAGTAATTTTCTTGATATGTATAATAATAATAATAAGTGAATGTAAGTATGTTTGTGAAAATTTGGTTCCTAAGAACTATCACTAAGGGTAGGATCTTCTCTGCTCTGTAGTTTACCAGATTAGCTGTTCACACCTTATTTGCAAAACAAAAGAGAGAACAGCTAAAAAAAAATTTTGTTGTTGGTCATGGGGCTTGAACTCTGGGCCTGGGTTTCTGTCCCTGAGCTCTTCAGCTCAAGGCAAGCACTCTACCACTCAAACCACAGCTCCACTTCCGGTTTTCTGGTGGTTAATTAGAGATAAGAGTGTCACAAACTTTCCTCCCCCGGCTGACTTTGAACCGCGATCCTGAGATCTCAGCCTCCTGAGTAGCTAGGATTACAGGCGTGAGCCACTGGTGCCTGACTAAAATTTTATATTGAGATGCTCCCTGAAAACTCCCATATTAAGATACAAAATATGAATCCATTTAAATAATGATTTAGTATACAGTTTGGTAATTAATAGGTAAATGAGGTATAATAAGTTTTAATAATAAGCGAATTGTTACCATAAAGGTGTGATATACAGAAGTTACAATTTCATAAGTCAGGTAATAAGTTTACTTTTTGGACAGTATCATCCCTTCCTTTGCTCTTTCCCAGTTTTTCCCTCTACTCCCTACCCAAAAGTTATATAGTTCATTTCCAACATAGTGTCCAGTGAGTACCACTGCTGCATTTGTTCACGCTAAGCAATATGGCTTTTAACTGTTTAGGTTAACAGTTATCTTTGTATAATGCAAGTATCTCCTCACATAGGCACTAACAGATCAACAGCAATTTGGTAAAGCTGATGAAATGTATGATAAATGTATTGATTTGGAACCAGATAATGCCACAACTTACGTTCATAAAGGGTATGTATTTTTGTGGTTCTGTTTATCCCAGTAAGATAGTAAGAAAATCTATTTGGCCTTTGTGGAATGGGACTAGAAGATAGAAGTACCACTGAGTTAAGTGACCATTTCTTAGTGGCTGTGGATACTGTTTCCTTCTTATATAGAAATCAGTAAATATGCTGTTTTCACTCCTGTTTTAAGAGGGTTTTTTTGTTTGAACCTGGGTCAGGATAGCAGTCTACCATGAGCCATGCCTCCAGCCTGTTGTTTTGCTGCTCATTTTCGGAACAGAGTCGCATTTCCCACTGTGGTGCATACCTGGACTTCACATTCTGACCACTTTAGTCTTCCTGTCATTGCTGAGATCATAGGCATATGCCACTGCATCCAGAATCCATCCATGGAGATGGAGTATCACAGACTTTTCTACCCAGGCTAGCCTGAAAGTGTGATCTTCCTGATCTCCTGTAGCTTGGTTTGACAGGAGTATGCATCTGCATCCAGCTATGATGGAGAAGAGGTTTTGTGAATTTTTCTGTCCCAATTGGTCTCAAACATTGATCCTTCCAAGTAGCCCAATTGTAGGTATGAGATTCCTGGCTTATGTTAAGGGTTTTAATTTCCGTTCTTAACATGCTGTCATATCTTGCTTCTGTCAAAAGTAGAAAATAATACAAAATGTTTTTTCTTACTTAAATTTAAGAAGCCTCAAATTTATTTATAAAAAAATAAGGGATGCAAGGTAAGCTAATAGTATAGAACAGCAGATCTTTTCATATGCATCTGTGTGGTGCCTTGCATGGAACCAGAGGGTTGAGGGTATACTAAGCTTGCATTCTACCATGTGTCCACTCCCAACTCAAGTACTCATTACGAACTTTACAAAACAAATACAGGTCAGAGTAGAGTACACAATGTAATGCTGATTGTATTCTGGTTTAGTTTTTGTTTTTACCTTGTAAGGTAAATGTAGATTTAGTGAAGGCAGAAACTGAATTATATATTTATATTCCCATTGATAGTGAGCTATGATCAATCACATCTGACTGCCTCTTTGTATTTGCAGTTTACTTCAACTTCAGTGGAAACAAGATTTGGATAAAGGTTTGGAGCTTATCAGCAAAGCTATTGAAATTGATAATAAATGTGATTTTGCATATGAAACCATGGGGACTATTGAAGTCCAAAGGTAACTTCTAGCATCTGTTCTGGAAAGTGTGGCAGCTACATAGATTTATATTATCAACATCCATTAAAATTTTAAATTTGCGTACTTTTTTTTTGTCGGTCATGTGGCTTGCTTGAACCCTGGGCCTGGTTGCTTCCCTGAGCTCTTCAGCTCAAGGTGAGCACTCTACCACTTGAACCACGGCACCACTTCCAGTTTTCTAGTGGTTAATTGGAGATAAGTTTCACAGACTTTTTTGGCCATCCTGGCTTTTAACTAGGATCTTCAGATCTCAACCTCCTTAGTAGCTAAGATTACAGGCGTGAGCCACCGGCCCCCAGCTAAATTTGCATACTTTTTAACAGCTGCTTCCCTCAGTACTCTTCAACAATGATTTGCCTTACTTCATTATTCTTCCAAACTAAAGGGAAAGGAAACTTAAGTATTTCTCTAATACCTGTGTGTTCTTTTCATCTGTATTCTTATTAAAGGGTGTAAAGTAAAATTAAAATTGGATAAATGTTTCTTTGCAAGTCTTTTAATTACTGTTTTTTTGGTACTGGTCCTAGGGCTGAGTAGGATTACAGGAGTGAACCACCAGAGCTCAGCCTTAACTTGTTTTATATAAATACTTCCTCAGTGTTATACTTGAAATCTGATTAAAAGTGACATGGAACTTAATTTAGTATGCCATCTTCATTCGTGCTAGCATTTTTTTATTTTTACTTTTTTTGTTGGTCATGGGGCTTGAACTCTGGGCCTGGGCACTGTCCCTGAGCTCTTCAGCTCAAGGCTAGCAAGCACTCTACCATGAGCCACAGCACCACTTCCAGTTTTCTAGTGGTTAATTGGAAATAAGAGTCTCACGGACTTTCCTACCCAGGCTGGCTTTGAACTGCAATCCTCAGATCTCAGCCTCCTTAATAGCTAGGATTACAGGCGTGAGCCACCAATGCCTGGCTAGCAACACCTATGGAAGGCAGAAATAGCCTTCGGGAAACAGACAGAATTATGATTTTTTAAGTAACCTATTTAATTTCTATAATCTTATGTTACTTAGAATGCGGAAGTAAAATGTAGGCCCATAGTATCTTTAAAAGTGGTCATCACCATTGAGTACTTTCAATGTGCTAAGCAGTCTTCTATTATGAAATAATGAGAATCATAGTTGAAGCGTTAGGCTTCACAAGTCAGCTCCCCTTAGTGATAGTGTGAAATACTTGTTTAATCTGAGAATTAAAAATTTTGTTCTTTCAGAGGAAACATGGAGAAAGCCATTGATATGTTCAACAAAGCTATTAACCTGGCCAAATCAGAAATGGAGATGGCTCATCTTTATTCACTTTGTGATGCGGCCCATGCACAGACAGAAGTTGCAAAGAAATACGGATTAAAACCACCAACATTATAAAACCAGGAAAAAGGAAACTGACTCTTTTTAAAAGCAGCTTATCTCTTCAACTGAACCCTGAAGACACTGTCATGAACCATGTTGACTGGTGGAGCTTAGTATCCCCTTGTGGTGTTGTCATTCAGTACATCTCTTTCATGTTTATGTGTTGTGGACTTGGCTGTTGAAGGAAGTTTGCAGTCTTGCAGCTTTTATTCCCTGTGCAAAAATAAAGCTTAGAACTTGTTAAAGGGATATTAAAATAAAGTTTTAGAGTACAAAAGATAATTGGCCATGCAAATAAAAACTTTGAATTGTTGATTTTTTTTGGATGGGATTAGGGGCTGATTATGTTCTGGATGATTTTGTCTTTGTGTGTAGAATATGTGAGTGTTTTATAGTATACTGGTTTTTAAATTAACATAGTAAGTGCTATAATATAGGTTTCTTTTATATCCAGTCTTTTTAATTTTCTGAAAGATATAAAGTTAAAATGTGGGTTGCAGTAAAATAGACCCTTTAAACAATTGCCAGCATGCATAGTACCTACGATTCTGCAGAATCTTAAAACTCCACAGCTGCTGATTTTCATACAGTAAATTATACAGAATCAGAATATCCTGATAGATATATATTCTAGAAGACTATTAATGGGAAAGTGAACCAGGAAGAGGTAAGATGAAAGAATTGTTTATAATTGCCCATACCCGTTTTCTGTGCCAAGTACTGCTATTTAATAGTGTACTTTTTAAAGACAATGTGGAGCCAGGCACTAGTGGATCATATTTGTAATCCTAGCTACTTAACAGGCTGAGAGCTGAGGATCATGGTTCAAAGCCAGCTGGGACAGGAAAGTCTGTGAGACTCTTAATCTCTAATTAAAAAAAAAAAGCCAGAGGTGGAAATTTGGCTCAAGTGGTAGAGTGCTACCCTTAGGCAAAAGCTCAAGGATAGCACCCTGGCCCTGAATTCAAGCTCCAGGACTGGCACCAAAAAAAAAAAAAAAA
>NW_012267289.1:10169976-10189179 GCF_000151885.1 Dipodomys ordii | reverse complement strand
CAAAAAAAAAAAAAAAAAGAAAGGAACTGGGTTGTTTGTATAACCCAAATAACAATAGGATATGTGGGTATTTAGCTTAAGTTTCCTAGTGAAGAAAATGGCCAATGGTTCAAAGGGTATAAATCTGGAGCCAGGACAGTATTTTTTGAAGTAACCAAGTTAATGTTTTAACTATGGTCATGTATGCTTAAGGAATTTTGAGTCGGTGTCTTTAAAGGTGCCAAGTACTTTTGTACTTGGCCCTGCCTCCTGAGGACTAATGGTTCATGCTCATGTCTTCACTAGATATACTTGGACCATGTCTTCACTAGATAAACTGTCAACAGGTTGTTTTGTCCTGTTGATCTTTACTCTTCATCCTTAAGACATAATTTTAAGATATATTTCCAGTTGTCACTTTTATGGACCCATCATTTTGCTTATATACAGCATGCTGTATTTTTCTTTCTGATGGGGAAAAAGGCTGTGTTCATAAAGTCTCATTTTGAGATACCAGCAAAGGTTTAAGTCAGAATATAATAAAAAGAGCAAGTCTTCTGTTACACTTTCCTGGAAATGAAGTCTAATTATAGTTTACATTATTGGGAGTAAGGGAGAATTTTACCCTCTTTCAAAGGGTGCTATATCCTGTTGAAACCAAAAAGATTTTGTCTATAAATTCTATCTTTAGAAACTATTAGAAATGAGTCCCCTTCCAAAGTCAGTCTTTGGAAAATACTGAGGAACCCTCCAACTGATTTTAGTAGGGGCACTTAATGTAATGATTGGAATAATGGAAAGTTAGCTTTGCATTTTGTTAAGTTATTCAGTTATGATAACCCTTCAATACAGAAAATATTCTACATCTCTGAATGTCTGGCTTTAAAGAAAAAGGTTTTTATTTGCATGGCTGTATTTACATTAACACTGACATTTTCTTCTATCTCTTCTTTCCTTCTGGGGTTGAGTAGAGAAAAGCAAAGGAAGCATGTGCCATTCAGTACTATCATTCCAAATTCTCACAGACTTGCCTGTTTTGAAAATATTTGAAACTGCACTGAAAGCTGCATCTGTCTGTATCTTTTCTTTTGTAAATGACCTCACATGTAAATTCACCAAATAAATATTACATTCAACTCTTTTATCTATTCTTTGGGCAGAAAGATAGGTAGTTTACTCATTGACTTAGTGTTGGGTGAATTCAGTTATGTATTACAGACTCAAAGTAAGCATAGCAATTTTATTGGGTGGTGGTTTCCAAGACTGGGATTTAAACTCCCTCAGAGATGCTTTTACTCATGGGTTGTGCTCTATCAACTGAGCCATGCCTCCAAGCCAGGGGTGAATGGTGTTTTCTGAGGGTATTCTTCCAGCCGTGAAGTGAGGCGCCACAGCTAGGAGAGTTGCTGTACTTCATTCTTTACCTGTGTCTTAGCCATACTTGCATAGGAGCCTAGAATGTTTCCAATTAGATCTGGGCCTTGCAGCTAGTTTTATATACTGGTCCAATGAGTATAACAGTCCTCACCCACATGCAACCTTCTGAGAAGCATACCTAAAACAATCCTTGATAATGTGATATAACAGGAAACAACTTTTTTAAATTTTATTTTCTTGTAAAGATGCTGTATAGAGAGGTTACAGTTACATCAGATAATGTGTACATTTTTAGAACAAGTTTTTAAAAATTTTTAAAAATGCAATTCATGCAGCACTTTCTGCTTTCTGGAAATTGCAGTTTTAATCACATTTTAAATAGTATTTGAAGAAGTCAACAGATTGTCATCTTAAAGACTGCTTTATGTACAAGAGGCCTATTTAGCCAAAGACTGCCTTGGTAAATTGGTGGTTAGAGAAAGAAGTGGGTTTGCTGCTAAACTTGCTTTTAAGTTTATATTTCCTACATGGTAGTATATATGTCAGATTTCACCAAATTGTACATAGAAGAAAAGTCATGTTTTTCACATTTGGTCTGAGGACACAGTGCTATTTTCCAGAGATTAAATGCCAGGTGATTACTTCGCTCATTAATAGAATGCACTTCATGTAGCTTTTACTAATAATTTTTATGTACCAGTATGGTCAATATCTGTCATTCATAGCCAGTGGTTTAGTGGACCAGTACTGCATTAGGCCACAAGAGGCAATTAATTGGGTATGATCCCAACTCTTTTGAAGTGGCATGTGGATTCCTGGCCAAAGCCATAGTAATCAGTAAATGTTAAATTCTTCTGACAGCTGGTTATAAATTGCCAGGCCACTACTTGAGAAAATGCATTGAAGTGTTTAATTGTATGAAGGGATTTGATGTGTCGGGAATGGGGCCAAAGGGAGAAGGATAGAGGAAGTGGGAAGAATGCAGTTATAAATTCAATGAATACCCTGCAAAATTTAACAGAAGTGGAAAAATATATGATTGGAAGGGAGGGAGAAAATAACGAAAAGAGGTAACTGATCAAAGATAATGCATTAAGAAATCTTAATGTGGAACACCAAATGGTCTGAAAAACCACTAGCCTACATAGCTCTGATCTATGCAGCTAGAGAGTGTTCTTAAGGAAAAGTAGAAAATGATGAGACTTTGAAACACTCAAACCAGTCAGGAAAATCTGCAAATCTTTACTGATTTTGTTCCACCGTCACCAGTGCCATTCTTCCATGGGGCTTACTGTTGACCCAGCCTTTCCTCCAAGACCAGGAGAGGAGTTCTTTAGCTCCTTAAATATGAAAAGGCTGTGAGGAGGGAAGAGACTGTCACTGCTGACAAATACCAAAGACCTAACACCTAGATTCCCAGTAGATGGGGATCCAAAAGCCATACAGTATTTTTAAAGAATAGATAGCTCCAGAGGAGGTTCTCCAGATAAAAGATTGCAATTCCAATGAGTGGGATAAGAGATTCACACAAACCTGTTGGTATTAGGTGAAACAAGCCTGTGATACCAACATGGCATTTTTATCCACTGCTTGAGGCAACAACTATAAAGAAGCTTCAAGTGTATATTCATTAACTGAAATATGGTAAATTCAGGAAAGAACTCAAATAGTATTAATTCCTTAAAAAGGCAAAATCCTAGGTCAACAAGATAAACACCAATAAATAGCCTTTAAAGGGTTGGAGTGGAGTCAAAGGGAGGGCGGTAGATGAAGAGAGTAAGAAGCAAGAATGCAGCAAAAAATTCAATGTATATTTTACAAAATTAAAAGTGAGGGAAGGGTTGGGCTGGGAGGGATAGGTGAGACTGCCGAAAGAGAGGACATTGATCAAGATGAATTGTACTTTGTTGAATGAATTGTGCTTTGTTGAATGGCAATTTAAGTTTCAAAGCCAGGCTTCCTCTTTTTGCTCCTTGACATTGGCCTCCATCATCTTTTCAAGCTAACATAAAAAATGTCAGCATGCTGAGGATCTAGCAATAGAATTCTCTTGGGAAGAGAAAAAAAAATTAAGGTCTATTTAAAAATTCAATAGTGGAGGGATACAGGTAGTTTGCGAAAGACCCTACATTCAATTCCCAACATCCTCAATACATTATCAAAAAGGTAAGAATTTAATAGCTGATCGTGCACAGTCGTATCTTCCTGTTTAATGACATGCTGGAAACAAACCTTAAGGTTTTTTTGTTTCCACTGCATAAAGGTCTGATCGTTTCTGTTTAAAAATGGGTATTTGCTCACGTATTTCAGCCAACTTCTTCAAGTCTGCAAAAATAGGAAAGCGCGTGATTAATAATTTGCTAACCAGGAGGATTTCTTTCCTAAACTAAAAGTAAGAAATCTCAGCAAGTGACTCAATAACACTGGTCTTATAAATGCAGATGACCTGGCACTTCTCTGGAAACATTTCAAACAAACAAAAC
This sequence comes from Dipodomys ordii, assembly GCF_000151885.1. NCBI lineage: Eukaryota > Metazoa > Chordata > Mammalia > Rodentia > Heteromyidae > Dipodomys > Dipodomys ordii. Next base: position 10,185,340 of record NW_012267289.1, on the reverse strand, counting down.
TCAGGGCTTAGCCTCAAAACTAGAATCTAGTCAAGGATAAATGAGGACAGGCAAAGAGAGCTTTTCCTCCCAAGAGACTAAAGTTTCACAGCCTTGGGACCTGGTCTTAGTAGTAGGACATCAGACCTGAACTACTGTGAGAAAGATTAATGGGATCAAGGGCAAGAAAGAAAAACAAGGAATGTTAAACAGCAGCAACTCAGAAGCTAGCTGTTTGTGTGGAATCAACAACCCTTGATCTAGGTTTTGTATTATAAACAGTTGGAACTATGGGCATCATGTTTGATCTTCCCACCTGTACCTGATGTGATAAATATTTCAGCCACCCTGGAATATTAGCTTACATCTGAAATAGTAGCTACTCAGAAGGCTGAGATCTGAGGATTGTGGTTCAAAACCAGCCTGTGTCCACAAGTCTGAGAGACTCTTATCTCCAATTAACCAGCAGGTATAAGTGTGGCTCAAGTGGTAGAACACCCACCGGCCCTGAGCTGGAAAAGGGAGAGCACAAGGCTCTGGGTTTGAGTCCCAGTATTGATAAAAATAAGGAAAAAAATGAAATCACCTTTGTCACTAGAGTGACTTGACAAAAAATGACCTGTGTAACCTTTTATCACAATGCCAAGATCTAGTATAACAGGAAGAGAAGTGTGGAAAGCATCACTCTCCTGAGAAACATATACTTCCTTTCACTCTGTAATAAAATTGCCTTCCTCTTCCACACTGTCTCACCTCTGAATTATTCTCTGAGGGTAACAAGAATCTGGAAACTCGCTGGAGGTCCCTTTCTGTCCTCTCTATCACCTACACCTCAGCTTCACCAGCAGCAACAGTAGCAGGGGAAACCTTACCTATGTCAGAAAACAGAATCATTTCTTCAGTGCCAGCTTTGGCCAGGACTTCTCCCCTGAAAGATTCAAGGAGAATGAATGGATCCACCGAGGCTGAGTATTCAATATGTTTTATACCAGTTCATAGCACAAAAGAAAACAATTCTGAGATCTAAAACAGTAGGTATGTGAATTCCTGTCCTGGCATTTAAAGAGCTGTGACCTTGTGGCAATCCATGTGCAATCTCTATTTCCTGCTCTACAAAGTCAAAATCTGAGCTCTGTGAGACTTAGTGAGAAAAGGCTAGAGTATGTTTTGCAAACTACATACTGCTATAAACATCTGAGAATAGAGTAAAACATGAGCCAACTGGAAACACCATCCCGTCTCCTTCCAAGCATGCTAAAGCAAGGTCAGTCTTCATCTGCAACTCCCACCTGCCTGTGGCTGAGCCAAACAGGCCCCAGATTAGCTGGAATCTGTCTTTATGCTAACTGGCTTCAGCTTCAGATTAGGAGAATGGTTTCAACGCATGGGGCGTGGAGAGAAGTTGAAGGGGATCCATGTGCCATGCTGGTGGGAACAATATGCCTTCAAAAATCTAGAGAAACCTGGAAAGCGTTTTCCAGTGCTTAGACTCTTGACCCTGGTGACACTCCAAAGTCACCGTGCACAACATGAGAAAAGCCGTATTTTCTATTAAAATGGGTTGCTTAAAAGTCCCTGCTTTGGCCTGGGGACTTAACTCTTGTTGATGATTCTAAGACAACATCAGCAAGTAATGAAAGGAAAGGAGGAAATGCTTTGGGACAAATAAGGCTTTTGAAATGTAAGGTTCTGCCTTAATTGGTGTTCCAAGATGGAATTAAGACACACTGTAGATTGTTCCAGAAAACAGCAGAGGGTATGAGTTTGTTTTGAGATTGATGGTGTACTGTTACTCTTAAAGTCTTCCTGTCACTTTATGTAAATATATTTTATCTTCTTCTAACCAGCCAACCGCCAGCAGATTGCGAATTTGAGCTTGGCCAATTTGAGTAGAGAGGGCAGGACCTACTGTGTTTGGGACAAAAAGGGGACAGCCTGCCTGCTCTGTGCGCTTTCCTGCCAGATGTTTGGCTGATGGCACACCCCTCTGCAGAAATAAACTTTGCCTTGCTGAGAAAAGAAAAGGAAGACAGGCAGGAAGGAAGGAGGGAAACTTCGCTCTGCTGAGTTCTTTTTGAGATGGTTTCCTTATACAACACCCCCAACATCCCAAGCCATTTCTAACAATAACAATATGACATAATCACTAGCTCTACTTACTAGATAGCCAGAAATATCTCCACCAGAGATGAGCTGTAAATAACACTGTGAATTCCATTTAACAAAATCCTTTGCTGATCTTGTCTAATCTTTACCAGAGCATTCAAAAATTGCTCTCTATGTATCCTCAGGTACCTACCCCAACATCAACGTACTTCCACAGAAGAAATATAAGGCAGATCACTTTATGTTAGAACATCTGGCTCAATCACTAACAGGAGAACTATCTGTGGAGCAGAACCACCCAAGAAACAGAGAGGAAGCCTATTGCTAATAAGAACACTGAGGAACTTGATGCAAATTCATGAAAGTTTTCAAGCCAGCATAACCCTTCCTGACTTCCAATGCTGCAGGAGTAGGAAAAAAAATTTTCTTTTTGTTCAGTCGTGGGGCTTGAACTCTGGGCCTGAGCGCTGTCCCTCAGCTCTTCAGCTCAAGGCAAGCGCTCTATCACTTGAGCCACAGCACCACTTCCGAAAATTTTTTTATGTAAAAGGCCATTTGAGTATTTATATCATTTGAAGGCTATGCAAAATTATCACTTAGGAAAACATGCTATGCTATCCTATGAGAGAGCTGACTAGAAGCATGTGTGTCTATTCTAATACATACCAAATGACTTTGAAGGCCTTACAACAGCCTGGAACAGATAGAAGAATCATTGAGCTCCTCTCACTAGTTATGTGTTTGAAGGCCTTGTAGTCATTCATGGAGCTCTGAGTGCTGTAATTTCAGACCCTTTGAGACTTTTCAGTACTATTTAACCCTTCTCATTCTTGTTACTGGTCTATTCTGAAACTGCAGAAATACCCGAGAAGGGAGGGAGGGTTGGGTGTGGGAGAGAATGACAGTATATGTTTGTGGATGCTGCATGGAATAAAGCCAAGTACAAAGTCCTGGGTTAAAATAATAGTTCTGGCAAACTAACAATTCTACTATCTACAAAATAAAGCTTAATAAAGACAGGGGTCTAGGCTGAGATCACATGTGGGGGAGGGGCGGATGGTACATCAAAGGATGACGGGGCAGTCTTACATGTTGCCTTCACCGAGTAAACAAATGCTTTCCCTTTTCAGAGCACAGGGTCATAGTTTCCCTTACTACCTCTATCCTCCCATTCCTCTAATCATTACATTGGGAACAAAGTCCTTGCCCTGTAACACATTCTTGCCCTAGGAACAGTCACTCAGCCTAAATTTCAACCAAAATCCAAAGTTAAGGAGCTTCTTTTACTCTTTCCACCTATCGCAGCTGCCTCGTTTATGCAGGTATGACTGGCAATGAAAATCATGTGAAGAGGGATGATGCCTAGCATTCAATCCATCCAGAAGGATGAATTCTTTCTTGTATGGGTTTCAAGCGGCAGCTTCTCCTGCCTTTCAGGCAACCTGAGCTCAGCTCACTGAGACATACTCACCAAGGATTCACGACGGTGCTGTGTCCCCAAGCCACGTAGGAGGCGCTGTCATCCCGAGCTGGGGAGGCTGTCGCCACATACACCTGATTATCCACAGCCCTGCAGCCAATAGTCAGGGAAGAATAACTCATACTATGTATCTGTTTTATAGATACAGAATGGGCGAGATATTTCCAAATTGTGTCTATCTAACAAGGGATTAATATCCGTAATACACAGTAACTTAAAATCTCAGTCTCAATCTCTTTTTTTTTTTTGCTGGTCTGGGCACTGTCCCTGAGCTCAGGGCTGGTACTCTACAACTTAAATCACAGTTCTACTTTTATCTTTCCTCATGATTAGTTGGAGATAAGAGTCATGGACTTTCCTGCCCAGACTGGCTTTGAACCACGATCTTCAGATCTGTTTCCAGAGTAGCTAGAATTATAGGCTGTGAGCCACCAGCTAAAAATAACCAATTTTTAAGATGAGCAAATAGAGCCAGGCATGGTTTTGCATGTCTCCCAGCACTCAGGAGGCTGAGGCTGGAGGCTCATGAGTTCAAGGCCAATTGGGTACAAGTGGTAGAGCACCAGCTGAGTAAGCAAGCAAGCTTGGTTGTTGTGTGTGCTTGAAATACAAATTTTTCCACAGGTACATTTCCTCCATTTAATTTATGCTCCCCATTTAAAGAAATGTTAATGTCCATGATCTGTGGAAGCACTCATGGTTTGTAGAGCACTTATACTCTCTCTCTCTCTCTCTCTCTCACACACACACACACACACACACTCACACACACACAGTTTTTTCCTTTCCATGTTACCCTCTTCTGCTATTTCCCCTTCATTACCATTGAGACTTAGAGAGCTAAGGAATAAACAACTATGCCATGTCAGAGATGCTTGTGAAAGGCTCTTGTGCTGCAGTTGAGAAGAATAAGGGCTTATCATGAATTTCTGGGCACTGAAACCACCAGTCTTTCAATGTAAGTCTTGTTTTTCTTTTCTTGGCTTTGGAGTCTCTGAGCATATAAGCTCAGCACCTGGTACGAGCAGCTCCCAACTACAATTTTACCATTTGTCATCTGAGGATCAGCCAGCACACGCAGATAAATCTGACTTTTTTTTTTTTTTTTTTTGCAAGTCCTGGAGATTGAACTCAGGGCCTGGGCACTGTCCCTGAGCTTTCTTTTGCTCAAGGCTAGCACTCTACCACTTGAGCCATAGCACTACTTCCGGCCTTATCTGTTTATGTGGTACTGAGGAATTGAACCCAGGTCTTCATGCATACTAGGCAAGCACTCTACCACTGAGTCACATTCCTAGTCCTGAATCTGAGAGACTCTTATGTCTAATACCAACAAAAATTTAGAAGTGGAGGTGTGTCTCATGCCTTGAGCAAAAAAAGCTAGGCAAGAACACAAGGCCCCAAAGTTCAAGCCACAGTACTTGCATGCATGCACACATGCACACACCACACACACTCAATTTCTCTGTAAAAGTTACTGGCAATTGTGCTAAATGAAATTAATCTGGAGTAGGAAATGAGCTCATTTAGCATTGCTCTCACTGGGTTCTATGTTTAAATCCCACAACCACCAAAGGAAAGAGAGTAACAGAGAGACCAATTCATATTTAATCATCGAAAAACACAATCACTACCTAATCGACCAATGCTGAATGTTCTGGAAAATGCAAAAACCCCAGTCCTTAAAAATCCTTGATGAGATGTCCATGGCCTCTGACAGGGTGAGCTCAGCAGCAGCCCTTCCTCCAGACTCATCCCGCCCTGTCGCTGGATGCTAGCACTGCACGTTTCCACTTTGGTACTTTCACCACACTAAAAACCTTTCCACAAAGAAGCAACATTGAGAAGCTTGGTTCCTTTCTTACCGGCCTCGTTGAAGCAGCTCCCAGTGGGCTGGTCCCGTGGTCAAATTGAAAGCTCCAGGATACACTAACAGCTGGCAGCCTTGGGGGTGAAAAGCCAAACGACAGTGGATACCAGGCCCTAACCTAACTTAACCCTTTCTAAGTACAAAAAGATGTCAATCAGCCGGTCACCAGTGGCTCATGCCTGTAATCCTAGCTACTCAGGAGGCTGAGATCTGAGGATCACGGTTCAAAGCCGGCCCAAGCAGGAAAGTCTGTGAGACTTTTATCTTCAATAAACCACTAGAAAACCAGAAGTAGAGCTGTGGCTCAAGTGGTAGAGTGCTCGCCTTGAGGTGAAGAGCACAGAGACAGCAATGAGCCTAGAGTTCAAGCCCCACGATGGAAAACAAAAAACAAACAAACAACAAAAAATTGATGTCAGTCTAGTCAGATACAGCTCTGACTTCTTTGAGAGATATATGCGTTGAACATACAACCAACAAAAACTGTAGAGAACTGTCCAAGTTTTCTCAGTGTGATATGGTCAGTGTCCAAGGTCAAGAAACACACACTGTGAGGATTCCAACTGAAACGGAGTGAAGAGTTTCTAGCACTTGCAGAAATGGGCTGGCAGTGCGTGCGAAGAGCACACATGTCTCCACCTTTGCTGAGCTGCACCCAAGCCATCCTCACTGCCTCACTTTACCCACAGTTGAGTAGGAAGGGTGCTAACATGTGTTGAGTACCAACAAAGGTCTTTATGAGTTCTCCATTATTCCTCACACCATTCCTACTTGGAAACTAAAAACTACACTGCTTCTGAGATTGACTAGTTTCAAAGTATTGTGTCAGTTAATGGAAAGAGTTGGTACTAGAACACAGATCTTTTGATGGCTTGGTATACAAAATATTACTAATTAGATATCTTAGCACAGAAATCCAAGAGACAACCTTGCTTCACTTCTGCTGAGACTCCAAATCCAGTAATAGAAGGAGTTCAAAAGTAAGTCAAAAAGAACAGAATTGGTGGTTTACACCTGTAATCTCAACTACTCAGGAAGCTGAGATCTGAGATTCGTGGTTCCAAGCCAGCCTAACAAGATAAATCCCAGAGACTCATATCTCCAATTACCCAGCAAAAATCTAGAAGTGGAGATATGAGTCAGGTGGTAAAGCTTCAGCCTCCAGGGGAAAAAGCTCAGGGACCACTCCCAGAACTGGCACAAAAACTAGAACTAAAGGTACAGCAAACATTAAGGAGCATGATTCCTATCTTAACTACATGATGTGTGTTAAATTGAACCCCTCCCCCAACACATACACACAGAAATACAACCTCAAAACTAACATTTCTACACAGCAAAAGTTGGATTAGCCAAACAGAGGTGAACAGGCTAGATATGGAGATACTGAGACGCTATGTCCAACTTTTCTTGCATGTTGTACATTTTGTGTGAAGCCTGTGCTTGAGTCTCCTCCCACACACAGACCAGACTGGAAGCACCTCTGTCACCTGACCCACACCATCTCACCTCTCTGTGCGTAGATTTGCGCAAGCTCTGCAAAACGCATGTCATAGCAGATGCCCAGGCCCACTTTGCAGTAAGCTGTTTTCAAACAGAAAATGTACAAGTGAGAGGTTAGCTTCCTGTGCTATGATATGGCAGGGTAATATCAAGCCGCCATGATCACAAACACTGGGAAGGGACAATTAACACAGGAGCCCTGAATGGAGAAAATTTCTAAGTTCTTTTTTTGTTTTTTGGTAGGGGGCCCTTGAACTCTGGGTCTGGGTACTGTCCCTGAGCTCTTCAGCTCAAGGCTAGCGCTCTACCACTTGAGCCACAGCACCACGTCTGGTTTTCTGGTGGTTTATGGGAGATCAGCGTTTCATGGACTTTCCTGCCTGGTTGGCTTTGAACTGTGATTCTCAGATCTCAACCTTCTGAGTACTAGGATTATAGGCATGAGCCACGAGCGCCCAGCCTAAGTTCTTCCATACTTGAATTTCATCTCAAAGACACAGTTTACATTAGAGTAGATATGAGGAATTCACTCTAGCTGAAGGCTTACTGTTAACGTGGAATGTGTTGAACTGTGGCCAAACAGGCATTCTCTGCAGGTTAGCACAGAAGGCGATGGCCAAATGGAAGAACAAAATCTTTAGATCTCCATCCAACCTGAACTTTCCAGACTACTTCCTGACTGTTCTCTGTCATCCTTACTTCCATGAAGAAGTTGGAGACAGACATAGAAGAGTAAGAAAGGAATACCCTCTCCTCTTTTCTGGGATTGCTGAAAGAGGCAAACTAATCTGGTACATACGAGTATCAAACGTGGAGAAACTATCACCAGGACTCAATGTTTTAGATTCTTGAAATGTAATTTTCCCAGGAACATCAATGTCAAACAGGTGGATCTGCATCACAAATAATGGGTTTGGTTATCTCCTCTCTAGCAGAGTTCACAGCTGTAATAACAGACATCTTTCCCTTGTCAGATATGGAAATCCTCCAAGATCAATGGTATAAACAGTACCCATAATTTGCCCAATGTGCACCCACAAGCTGGCTGATAAGTGAAAAAAAAAGAAAAAAGGAATTCTACAGGAAACTGGGAAAACGATTCTGCAAGTTCTTTTTTTTTTGGTTGGTTGTGGGGCTTGAACTCTGGGCCTAGGCACTATCTCTCAGCTCTTCAGCTCAAGGCTAGCACTCTACTACTTGAGCTACAACACCAGGTCCAGTTTTCTGGTGATTTACTGAAGAGTCTCAAGGACTTTCCTGCACAGGCTGGCTTTGAACCGTGATCCTCAGACCTCAGCCTCCTGAGTAGCTAGGATTACAGGCATGAGTCACCAGAGCCCAGGTATGGTATGTAAATCAGTATCCACAGTTTTAATGGAACATAATTAATGTGTTGGGATTTTTTAATATATTTTTACCCTTATTCTTAAAGTATTGTACAGAGGGATTATCTTTTTATGAGTCAGGTAATGAGCACATTTCTTTTTTTGACAATGTACCCCTTCCTTCACTTTCCCCAGTTTTCCCTCCAGTTCCTGCCCACAAGTGAATGTGTTGGTATTTTTACTCACTGTAAATGCTAAATGAAGACATCTCAGAACCCCAAAATTGGCAAGAGGTATAGGGAATGAGTAGCACTGAAGATGAATGAAATTAGGTTGTTTTCAGGGAAACTGATAGAACCAGACATGGTCATGTTAAATGAAATAAGCCAGATTGACAATGACAAATATCACATATTCTCTTTTTTGTTTTTGTTGGTCATGGGGCTTGGACTCAGCCTGGGTGCTGTGCCTGAGCTCTTCAGCTCAAGGCTAGTGCTCTATCACTTGAGCGACAAAGCCACTTCCGGTTTTCTGGTGGTTTATTGCAGATCAGAGTGTCACGGACTTTCCTGCCCAGACTGGCTTTGAACTGCGATCCTCAGATCTCAGCCTTCTGAATAGCTAGTATTACAGGCTTGAGCCACAGGCGCCTGGCTTCATATATTCTGTTTAAAATCCAGACAAGAAAAAAAAAAAAGAATGACATGAGTAAAAATGAAGGTGAGGAGACTATTAAAGGTTGGTAATGAAAGGGAGTGGGGGGGGGAAGAGGGTGACAGGGAAGTGATCCTGATAGAAACGCTTCATATGATAGTAAGATAACAAAACCTATTAAAACGGTCTTATGAAGGGGGAGGAGTATAAGGAAGAGTAATGGGGTGAATCTGATCAAAGTACATTATATGAATAGATGAAAATAGCATAATGAAACCCCTTTATAGAATAATACAGTCATATGAAAGATAAAAGTACCAGTGAGGAAATAAATCTGACAACACATAAGACTGTATCCATATAAAAGAAATTTAGACAAAATAAATAAAGCCTAATCAATAGAGGAGCATATTCCATATTCATGAACCAGTAAACTCAGGACTGAGGAGATATACTAAAAAGAACTGTGCTCAGCTAGGCACTGGTGGCTCACACCTAATATCCTGACTACTTAGGAGATGGAGCTCTGAGGATTGCAGCTGAAAGCCAGCTTGAGCAGCAAAGTCCATGAGGCTCTCATTTCCAATAAACTACTCAGAAAAGGCCAGAAGTGGCACTGTGGCTCAAGTGGTAGAGCTATCCTTGAGCACAAAAAGGCCCAGGGACAGTGTCCAGGCCCTGAGTTCAAGCCCCACAACCCCCGCCCCACCAAAAAAAAAAGCACCAAAATAACTGAAGACAGGATGAGAAGGTGGCTCAGTGGTAGAGCGCTTGCCTTGCATTCATGATGAGGCCCTGGGCTCAATTCCTCAGCACCACATAAGCAAGTGGCGCTGTGACTCAAGTGGTAGAGCACTAGCCTTGAGCTGAAGAGCTGAGGGACAGTGTCCAGGCCCAGAGTTCAAGCCCCACAATCAACAACAACAACAACAACAACAAAACACAAAAAACAAAAAACAAAAAAAAACTGAAGACAAAGTGCTTATCTTTATAAGCAAATATAAATAGAGTTCATAATCTCATTACAAAAATGCTAAAAGCAGTCTTTCTGTCTAAATGAATAGACACCAGACAGAAGAGAATCGTCAATAGGGAAAAGAAAATACCAGAAATGGTAAATATTTGAGTAAACATTAAAATCTTTTTCTTCTTAATTTAAAATACTTTCAACACATATAATGACTGAATTTGAGGTAAAACTATTTAAAGTACTTACAACTAAATTAAAAATGGCTGCTACACATAACTTATATATACATGAAACATATTGTAATTACAGTGTAAAGAATGATGGGTAGGAAAATGGAAGCTATAGGACCAAAAAGGTCTTTAATTTTCACATGAAGTGATGCAGTATAACTTAGGATGGATGGAGATGGATGGATAGATTGATAGAAACTATAATCTCCAGGACAATGGCTCAAAAGAAAAAAGTTAGTGTGGTTAGAGATAGAACATACAATGTAGTAGTGCCTACAATGCATAAGGACCTGGATTCAAAATCCAACAAAGACATTAAAGGAGGGGAGGAACAATAATACAAAAGCCAACATTAGCGCTTTAATTTCATCTCATGGGTGGCTCACCCCCATACTACTAGGTATTTGGAAGGTGGAGATTGGGAGGATCACAATTCAGTTCCAGGCCACTTCAGCTTCCAATAAAGGCTGACACCAATAAAAACTAGCACATCATACACCTTCATTTCAGCTTGTAGAAAGTGTAATTAGGAAGATTATAGTGTAAGAAAACTCAGACATAAATACAAGATAGGTTTCAAATGATAAGTAAAGCAAAAAAGGGCTAAGAGTGTGCCTCAGATGGTAGAGCACCTGCCTAGCAAGACAATCATTGTTAGTCAAAAGGGAAGGGGAAGGGAGAAGAAGAGAAGGTGGAAAGGAAAGGGAAGGGGAGGGAAAAGGAGGGAGGAAAAGAAGGGGGAAAGGTAGAGGAGGGAAAGGAAGAAGAAGAGAGGGGAGGGGAGGAGAGGAAAGGGAAGGGAGGAAGAGAAGGGGAGGGGAAGGGATGGGAGGGAAGAAGAGAAGGGGAGGGAAAAGGAGGGAAGGAAAAGTGAGGAAAGGAAAGCAGAAGGGACCGAAGGGAAAAGAAAGGGAAAGGAGAGAGTGAAAGGGAGCAGAGGGGGAAGAAGGGGAAAGGGAATGGAGGGGGAAGGGGAGATGAGAGGAGGGAGGGAAGGGGAGGGAGAATGGAGAGTAGAGGGGGGAGGGAAGGAAAAGGGGGAAGAGAGGAGGAGAAGGAAGGAGAGGAGAAAGAGGAAGCAAATGGGAAGGAGAGGGAGAAAATGAGAAGGGAAAAGAGAAAAGACATTCCAGGCAAACAAAAATCCAGATAGGAAACATGGAGTAACTGTGACAAGTATCTTCATTTACAGAAATATGCAAGTGACCAAGCACAGACATTTGTGCCATTCAGTCAAAACCTATGATATGAGGGACCTCTGTATTATCAAATATAAGCTAATAAAATAAAATGGAAAGAGGGGCTAGGCGACTTCACAGCAAATTCTTAAAAGGAACAATACTTTCATATCCCTTCTTACCTTCCTGTGCTTTACTAGCAAAGTTCCATCAGGCCCAAACACAGCACAGGTGTTATATAATTTCCCAGAATCCTCTTCAGGGATGGAGCCTTTCAATTAGAGAAGATAGGATATATCATATATTAGCACACAAAACAGTAAGAAGAAAAAGAATGTAGCAAATTTCTGTAATTACTAGATAAAAGCCCAGCAAATTGTCATTTGAGGCCGATAATGAAGTTTATTCTAAGCATTATTTAAGCATTTTTTTCTTAATTATATCATTCAGAGATAAACTCCAAAGTGCTGACAAAATATAATTAGATTAGACGCCAAAAAGTCAGGTTTGAAAGAAAATAGGGTGGGGATGGGATGGATAAACTGGGAAGGAGCGAGGGAAGGGAAGAAAAGGGATAACAAAAAGAAAAGTACTCATTACTTGACTTATGTAACTCTGTAATCCCGTTGTACATCACCTTTATAGTAACAATAAAAAATAAAGGACAGAGTAAAACAATTTCTTACTGACAACTTAAATTCACTACATTCTACAACAAAACTATATCCCAAGTTGGGTGCCAGTGGCACCTAGCTACTCAAGAGGCTGAGATCTGAGAATTAAGGTCTGAAGTCAGCTGGGGTAGAAAAAAAAAATCCAAAAAGAATCTTACCTCCTATTAACTAGCAAAAAGTCAGAAGTACAAATGCAGCAGTGGTATTCATAGACCCTGTGCAGAAAATGAGCTACACAACTTGTGGATGGGGACAGGAAGGAAAAACTGGGAAGAGAAAGGGAAGGGATGACATTGTCCAAAAAGAAAGTGCTCTTTACCTGACTTATGAAACTGTAACCCCCCTGTACATCATCTTTATAATAACAATAAAAATTAAAATTAGTCAAAAGTAGAGGCACAGCTAAAGGGCAGAGTGTCAGCTATAATTAAAAAAAAAAAAAAGCCAAGTGAGAGCAAGAAGCCCTGAGTTCAAGCCCCAATTACCCCTGCCTCAACAAATCAAACATAACAAAATACCACATCCCCCAAAGCCTCAAGGCAAGATGTCATGTGACAGGTGTCTGTATAAGTAAATGCTCATCCATCTAGATGTTTCTTGTTTTGCCAACTCTTATTTCCAGTCTTAACAGACATAATTTTGTTATATTTACTGAATACAGATTTACTGTATTCTAAAGTGCATTTCAAAGTCACAAGAATAAAGCTGCTTTTATGTAGGTAGTAACCATCAATTCTATAGATGCACATTTCTTTTTTGTTGTTTTTTGTTTTGTTGTTGTTGGTTGTGGGGCTTGAACTCAAGGCCTGGTTGCTATCCCTGAGATCTTTTTGCTCAAGGCTAGCACTCTACCACTTTGAGACACAGCACCACTTCTGGTTTTCTGGTGGTTAACTGGAGATAAGAACCTTACAGAATTTCCTTCCCAGGGTGGCTTTGAACCAAGATCCTCAGATCTCAGCCTCTCAAGTAAGTAGGATGGCATTAACTACTAGCACCTGGTTTAGATACACATTTCTATCTCTCCTGCTTTTCTACTCCTTCCCTAAGGAAAATCATCAATAGTAGGGTTTGTGTTTGTGCTGGCCCTGGGAACTGAACTCTGGGTGCTACCTCTGACCTTCTTTTGTTCAAGGCTAGTGCTCTACCACTTGAGCCACAGCTCCACTTCTGGCTTTTAGGGGATTAATTAGGATAAGAGTTCCAGGGAGGGGCTGGGAAGGTGGCTCAGTGGTAGAGTGTTTGCCTCCCCTGCATGAGACCCTGGGTTCAATTCCTCAGTACCACATAAGTAGAAAAAGCCAGAAGTTGGCACTGTGGCTCAAGTGGTAGAGCACTAGAGTTGAAGAGCTGAGGGACAGCGCCCAGGCCCAGAGTTCAGACCCCATGACCGACCAAAAAAAAAGAGCCCCAAGGATTTTCCTGTTCATACTGGCTTCAAACAGAAATCCTTAGATCGCAGCCTCCTCAATAGCTAAGACTGAAGACAGATGCAATGCCTGGCTCATCAATATTAGTCTGACGTGTCTTTCTATAATATTTAGTATTACTTTACATAAACAATTTTGCATAAAAGCATGTAGGTGTCTTTTGTGTGTATTGGGTTAACCTCATAGAAATTTCCTCTTCATAATCACATTGAACTTTCTTTTTTTTTTGAGATAAGGTTTTATTATATAGCCCAGGCTGACTTAAAACTTGCAACCTTCTTGTCTCAGCCTCCTAGGAGGTAGGATTATAGGCATGTGACACTCTGCTTACGAAACTCATTTTTCTCAAGCTGAATTATGTTGCACAGTAATAAAAAATCATTGAAATGTTTTAATGCTTAGGACATTATTCCACATGGAAGGAATTACCTCCAATGAGATATATGTTGCATTCTTTTGCTACTTCAGAAAGCTTCTGTGTAGATTCACCAGGAATTTTCTCTGCATATTCAGGAAAATATTTCGTGCCATATGGAGAATTAAAGCACTCCTAGAATGATATAGGCAGAAAAAAATGAGGGGGGAATCACCATTCCATCCAATCCATTGTAAAGTTCTGTGGAAAGAAGGCAAGTGCTGTTTCCACATATGTGCTCCTTTGAATGGGTAAAACACAGCCAAGAAAAAACCCCAGAGCTAAAGAGCCTATGGCCTAAAGGAGACTAGGCAACTGACCCATGTTGAGCTACAGAAAGAGTCATGTGAGCTCTATCATGTCTTGGTTGATGTCAAGACTAAGTCTGGCTGAATAATGGGTTCCCAAGCTTGGGTATTTGGCCTCCATTATGAATTGGGCTTATTCACATGGCTGGGTATTGGGATGAACTTTTTTAGTTCAAAGCCATGTTATTTACTAGGCAAACAATAAGATATTATATATACATATATGTATATATATAGTACACACACACACACAGAGTTCTGAAACAAGCTGTTTCTAAATCTCCTTTAACTCTATCATTCTGATCTTACGAAGTTTCTCATTAATGGGGAGTGGTGTAGGGCGCTGGCTGTCTTCAACAACTGACATGGCAGAAAAAAGGCCAAAGTTATTAAATTTCAAAATCCAGGTCTACATGGTCCACATACCAAGCATGTGCTAGGAATCTCAAGCTGGGAGATCCCCAGCTTGTACAAAATGCAAGTCAGTCACAGAAGCAAGCATACACAGAAGTCAACTGCTTTCATTCTCAGCAACAGAAACCAGTAAGATACCAGGATTAGGTAACAAGTGCAGGTGAACTCCATGACTGGTGCTAACAGATCTGGAGCTCATGTGTTAACCATTCTTGCTGGCCACATTTGCTCTGGGCTAAAGCCTGGCTAAAAGACCGGGGAGCTCTGAAAATTTGCAAAGAACTGTCTCCTTCCACGGCTACAGGGAGTGGTGGTATCTGGAACAGCCACAGTCACTGACCCTCATAAGGACCTTAGAGAAGATGATATACAAAGTTCTCTACTTCTGGGGACCCCTGTCTGGGCCTCAGTACTTTCAGACATCTAAGTGTGGGATAACCTTCAGCTGGAAGCTACAGGCTCTCAAAAAATGTCTCAGAAAAGGCTGATGGTTGAGTGCTAACTCCAACATGTTCTGGTCCTCAAAGTATAATTATAGAAGGCAAGAAGTCAGCACACAAGCACTACCTAAGTCAGAAAAGAAAAGATCCTACAGACATAAAGCTCTGCAGAAAAAAAAAGATCCTACAGACATAAAGCTCTGCAGCCATGGGCTGGGAAGGTGGCTCAGTGGTACAGTGCTTGCCTTGCATGCCTGAGGCCCTGGGTTCGATTCCTCAGCACCACATAAGCAAAAAGAAAGAAGCCGGAAGTGGCGCTGTGGCTCAAATGGTAGAGCGCTAGCCTTGAGCTGAAGAGCTGAGGGACAGTGCCCAGGCCCAGAGTTCA
>NW_012267289.1:10168997-10169311 GCF_000151885.1 Dipodomys ordii | reverse complement strand
GCCGTCCGGACGCCGCCGCGCGGCCCGCGCCGCCCTCCCCGCACCCGTCCACACCTGTGACCTACAAGGCGGCGGGGACGCGGGGCGCTCGGAGCTGAGACCACGGGTCTCCGCCGGAACTCGACATAATCTCCCCGCCCTCCCCCTCCGCTGCCCGCCGAGGGCGGCTGCGAGGGTCGGACGACGCTACTTACTAGCCATGGCTCCTAGCTGAAGCCACATCGAAGGCGGCGGAAGGCGCAGACTCTCGGGGGTGGGGCCAAGGCCCAGCGGGCGTGCCTGCCCGGGCCCCGCCCCACGCCAGGGCCCCACCC
>NW_012267289.1:10084083-10168380 GCF_000151885.1 Dipodomys ordii | reverse complement strand
GGGTGTTGAGAGGTGGGTAGTAGGTCTGACCAACACAATCCTACTATTTAAAGAGAGGATGAGTGAGAGATGGTGAGAGTGAAACAATCATTTCAACAACAAATCAATGCTAATTATCCTTTTTTCAGCATTTATATTTGATTGCTAATTTTTGTAGGCGTTTTATGTCTTTGGCAGATTTGCAGATAAAAATCCTTATGTGGGAAACCACCCAGCTGCCCCACTACAGATGAATGGATCCATATATTGTGGTGCCTGTATACAATGGAATATCACACACAGCCATTAGAAAGAACAAAATAATGGCAATCTCGGGGAAATGGATGGAACTAGAACAAATCATGTTGAGTGAAATAAGCCAAGATCAGAGACAAATGGCACATGGTCTCCCTGATAGGCAGATGTTAAAGTCAAAATGCAAGAGATACAAGAAACGAAGGACCTCTTAATTTGTCTTACTGTTTTTAGATGACTCTGTTTTTGACCCCACATATGGTGTGTACATGTGCACAGATGAAGAAAACTAGGGGGTGGGCACAGAATCAGAAGGAAACAGGTGATACAATACAGCAGAGTGGTCCATCAGCTGCACTGGACATTGATGCAAGTGAACTAAGCGACTCAAGGGCAGCGATGGGAGGGAGGGAGTGAGAAAGAGGGAACGGCAAAAGGAAAGACGTGGAAGAAATAGATGTATAGTCAAAGCTCACAAAATTCAAACATTTTAGACGATGATAATGACAACTCACCTTTTGAAGGTTAAAATGTTTGACAATATTGAGAAATTTATGTAATCAATCTCAATAAAGAAAAATTTTTTAAAATCCTTCAGTGGATTGTAAACTTCCTTTTTAATAGTATAAAAACATTGGGAGACAATTACACTTTGATTTTTTGTGGTATTGTGATTAGGGCAGAATGTATCATTACTCTTAGGAAATGTGTGTGCCAGGCCTGTTTGAAATATTTAGAGGTTACTATAAGAATATTCAATTGAGTTGAAAATAATTGGCAAAAATAAAAATATTTTGCTAGGTGATGGCGGTTCATGCCTGTAAATCCTAGCTACTCAGGAGGCTGAGATCTGAGGATAATGGTTTAAAGCCAGCTGGGGCAGAAAACTGTGAGACTCTTATCCACAATTACCAGCAAAGAGTCTGAAATACAATTGTGGTTCAAGTGGCAGAGCACCAATCTTGAGATTGTTTAAGGTCTTTCATTTCTTTCGTGTATGTGTGTGACAGTACTCTGGCTTGAACTCAGGACCTGGTCACTATTCCTCATCCTCGGTCAGGAAGGAGGATGAAGGACAGTAAGAGGTGGGGTAAGGTTGAAGGGAGGGGTATTTGAATGCATGTATGGAAATGGTCACAGTACGTTCACCCTCTCGTACAACTAATGTATGCTACCAAAACCTTTTTTAAAAAAAGTTTTCAACTTTCTAATTGCATAGTATCTAGATATTTACAAACAGGGAAAAAGACAAGAGACATTGTCTTTAAGAACAAAGTTTTGAGCAAACTGTACCAGTTTATTTACAATTGTAATTTATAAACAGTAACACAAATGTCTTTACATCAGTATTATGAAAAAGGGTCCCATGGCTGAAGTGGGTGAAAAAATGAGACTTGGGAACATTTCTAAAGGAGTGCCAAGAAAATGGAAAAAAATGCAATGCAATAGTTTAGGGAGAGTTATAAATATCAAGTGCTGCCCTAGGTGCAATTTCATGCAAATGTCTTCATCCACTCAGGTAAACTTTTTATATAGGTATCAGAATAAAATTTCTTGAACTATATAGTCTTTTATTCACTTGATTTCCCTTAAGTAAATTAAAATAACTGGCTGTTGACAGGGTACGTCTGGATATTTCTATTGGTCCCATAGAGATAATCTGTTACATTTTAGGACATGGTAGATTGTATTTGCTATTTCCCCAAATGGACTTTACAAAAGCCATCCGTGGCCCCAAAGATGTTTCTGGAGCTCTCATCATGTGTGACTAAATAGGCCTCAGTGAATTAAGCTGAGAAAGCTGCAAAACAAAGCAGATCACTTCAGTTATGGAATATTAAGAGAATAAAAGTAGCTTTATACCACTGGATCTTTAGTGAGAAGATAGAATAAAAAGAAAAGAAAAACATTTCAGGATGCAATATAAACCAATTGAAATGTATCCAATAGATGATCTGGCTTTTAAGTGGCTATTAGTGTGATCATAGACCATCATCTCAAGAAGGATAAATCAATGTATTTTGAAATAGCCTAAACCAAATATACTTGTAATAATGACCAATAGCGTTTTTAGAGATACATTTAGAGATACATATCCTCCTAAGTCCAGGTTTAATCCTAACATGTCTAGTTATTATAATACTTGTAACTGCTCCTTAGAAACCATTGTGAAGTTTAGTACCTCTGAAGCATTTAGTGTCCAAATAATTATCTAATGGAGCAAAGATGACTTAGAAACCAGTGCTCCCCTATCTCACGCGAGAGCCTACATTTGGAGTTGGCTGGAAGCATCAACCATTTTAATAAAAATACTTCATTCTTTTTAAGAATAAAACAGTGAGATAATTATTGACCTATGTCCTTAGTTTCTGATATTTCTCAGTGGGTAAAACTAAATGTGGTAATTAAGGATGTCTCTTTGACCAATTCTCTCTAATGTTCAGTGAAGACATTGCACACATGTATCTGTATGGTTGTTTTGAAACCTCAAAGTGACACATGTTCCCTTAAAACAGCTCTTCAAAACAGAACTGTGTCGGTGTGTCGGTACCCTCGGCCCGGAAGGGCATGTGGCCAGTTACTTCAAAGTCACTTAATATCTGACCATTATAGTAAATCATTTTATAAAACCAAAACTGCAAAGAAAAACTTTAAAAAAAGTTTAACTACCCCAAGATTGATTATAGTAATTTGCACTTACACCTGCTATTCAAGCACCCCCATGAGCAAATGAAAGGTCTCTGGTTAGTATTCAGTTAGGAAATATATGTTCATGTTTCTCTTGGTTGCCTTAATTTCATTTAAATAAATTTCTTTTATATTAACTTTCCAAAGCATCCAAAACTTTCATGATCTGTTGTTTTATGGCTCTGGTAGCATCTCCTGCATTTGGAATCAAATACCTACGGGAGAAAAACAATATATTAATATAGAGCAGCTTTCCTTGGGGACTCAGCTGATATACCACCTTCTAAAAGGGAAGCTTCTCCTGATCCACAAAGCCAGCACAAAGATGCACTCCTCTGTGCTCCCTGTAACTTACTGCAACAGATAACGGAAACTTTTTTGTGTGTACCAGTTGTGGAGCTTGAATTCAGGGCCTTCAGCTCTTGCTCAACTTTTATGCTCACTGTTGCTGTTGCTCTACCACTTAAGTGACAACTCCAATGCTGGGCTTTTGTTAACAGAAGAAAAGAGTCTCACAGAGTCTTCTGCCTGGGCTGGTTCCAAAACCTCAAGCCTCAGGTCTCAGCTTCCTCAGTAGCTAAGATTATAGGTGTAAGCCACTGGCACCTAGCAATTCAAACTTACTTTGAAAGAAAATCTAAGCATAAAAGCAATGTGATTTTGTCCATGGCACAGTTAAAATTCTTTATTATCAAATATACACAACAGCTAGACACTAAGACACAAGGTAATCACATGTAATACTCTACTGCCCCATATAAATATAATCTGTTACACAGACATAATTTTTTTGAGGGGGGAGGGATTGGTCGTGGGGCTTGAACTCTGAGCCTGGGCACTGTCCCTCAGCTCTTCAATTCAAGGAAAACACTCTACCAATTGAGCCACAGCAACACTTCGGGTTTTCTGGTGGTTAACTGGAGATAAGATACTCAAAGTAGAGGAGAAACAACCCAAGGGCCTAACTCCTTGGAACATCTAAAATACCATTTATCAAAACAAATTCTAAGAAATGGAAACATAGGTTCTTTTTGTTGTTGTTGTTGTCTTTTTTGTCTGGGAGGGCAGAAGAGGAGTACAGAAATAGAGGAAGGGTGAACATATACAGTCATGGTATTCACTATACACTATGTAAAAACTGAAATATACATTGTGGGGAAAACTGAAATATTTACATGGAGGAAAGCAAAAAAAGAAGTGACAATGTCCAAGAAGAATTGTACTCATTACCAGACTTATGAAATTGTAACCCCTCGGGTATAATACCTCTATAACAATAAAATTATATATAATAAAAATTTCTATATAAATGAACAAAAATTCTATTACATATTTTATCTGTGGTACATATGCAAGGCAGTATAGCAAACTATAAATTATGAATGTAAGAGAAAGGGAAACTAGGGAATTTATCTTATTTTATTACAAATCAATTTTTAATTTAGCACTGGTTATAGACTATTCTTAAAGACTGTTGTGTCAAAAAACTTAGGAAATCAGCTATGAGAACTTACTGAAATTATGTACTACTGGCTAAACCACTTATGACTAAGAACTGCAAAGAAATACAGCAAATGTTGCTCACGAAGTGTTTCAAGTATTCTGCTCCACTAAAATAGACAATCTGTACTTAATGACTTGTAACTGAGATAATGTCATCCCAAGAAAAATCTTACCTTTCAATGGCCAATATTTCTATTCCAGAAGCACTGCTGTTTCCATATTTGAAAGTAATTAGCTCAGGATGTTTTTTTTTCGACGTAATTTTAACTACAGAATTTAGTGCTTGTCGAGACTGTATATAAGCCAATCCTTTCCGTGAAAGAATCTCCCTTAAACAGTACATGTGTGTTGCAGTAACCAACAAATGACTTGAAAGAAAAAAAGAGTATACCAGAAGAAAAAATTGTAAATGCTAATTCAAACAAGTGTTGTTTTGACATCAATTATAAAAATGTCCAGTTGAAATTATTTTCAAGTTACAAAATATAAACAGGGGAGCTCCAGTGTCCCAATCGGTTAGTGCGCGGTACTTATACAAAATATAAACAGGATAATCTATAAATAAATAAGTTACGTAACAGAAGCTTCCAACTTCCTTTCCTTTCCTTCTTTTTCCCGCAATACCAGGGTTTGAACTTGGACTCTTGCTTGTGAGGCTGCTATGATACTGCCAAGGCAGGATGCCAGTGTCAGACACCCCAGTGCGTGCCTCAGCCTCAATCTGTCTATGTTGAAGCTTCTGCCACTGCTGGCATCAAAGGTTTTAGTTACCATGTCTAGCTTCACTCTGTGGAAACTAAGTCTGTCAGACTCTTCGGCCCTTACTGGACTGGATGCTTGATCTTCCCAATTTCAGCCTCCCAAGTAGATTGAGATAACAAAGCAAGCACCACTGTGCCCCAGCTATAAGCTCAGAAGGGGTTTTAAAATTCAATCCTCCTGAGCTCTGCCTCCCAAGTAGCTAGAATTACAGGCATGAGACACATATGTCTAGAATTTTCCACTTTTCTTTCCTTAAATGCAAAGTTGATATTTTACTGACAGATAAATCATAAATTCTTTGTTAGTCCTGCAGCTTGAACTCAGGGCCTAAGCACTGTTCCTGAGCTTCTAATTTTTTTTTTTTCTGTTTATGTGACACTGAGGAATTGAACCCAGGGCTTCATGCATGCTAGGTAAGCACTAAGCAGCATTCCCAGCCCATCTGATATTCTTTTATTTCCCCCCCCCCCCCCCCAGTCCCCGGTCATGGGACTTGAACTCTGGGCTTGGGCACTGTCTTTGTGCTCTTCAGCTCAAGGCGAGCACTCTACTGCCTGAACCACAGCGCCACTTCCAGTTTTCTAGCGGTTTATTGGAGATAAGAGTCTCACGGACTTTCCTGCCTGGGCTGACTTTGAACCACGATCCTCAGATCTCAGCCCCCCTGAGTAGCTAGGATTACAGGCATGAGCCACTGGCGCCCAGCTCCTTCTGATATTCTTATCTCTAATTAACCATCAGAAAGCCAGAAGTGAAGCTGTGACTCAAAGTGGTAGAACACTAAACTTTCAAAAAAGTTCATGACAGTGCTCAGACCCTAAGTTCAAGATCTAGGACTGGCACAAAAAAAAAAAAAATAGTTATGCTGGGTGCCTGTGGCTCATGCCTGTAATCCTTGCTACTCAGAAGGCTGAGATGATGACTGAGGTTTGAAGCCAGAATAGGCAGGAAAGTCTGTGAGATTCATCTCCAATTAAGCACTAGAAAAGTAGAACTGTGGCTCACAGTGATAGAGCTCTAGTCTTGAGTGAAAGAGCTCAAGGACAGTGTCCAGTCCCTGAGTTCACATCCCATGACCTACATAGACCAAAAAAAGGTACTTTAAGATACTAAAATTTCTTAGTAAAATTTGCATGTAATATATTAATTTTTTAAATGTATAGAAGGAATAATGGCATTGAAGTTGTCTTGGATAATTATTACGCTGAAGCATTTAAGAATGAAGTCTTCAAATGGCTTGACAAAAAAAAGTGTATGCATAGAGACACTGACATAAACAGTATTAGAACATGTTGCCAGGTTCTCAATGTACAATTTCATTAATATCTTTAATTTTTTTCAAAGTAACAATACTTTAAAAACTGAGACAAACAAGCAGATATGTAGCAAATTGTATTTTTGTAATTCAACTTTATATCATTAATTCCCTAAAATTCAATTTTACTTTTGAAAAAGACATTTTCAAAAGTACCTGGGAAACATGTGTCCATTTTCTTTCACTTCTTTACAAGGGAAATGATGCTTGATGTCTGGCTTGTTTATCCAAGTCTGAATGTTTACAACTTCTTTTCTATCATCATCTGACATTGAAGAACTGTCTATTTCATCTATAAAGAAAGCAGAGTGTTAAAATGGACATTATTGCAGGCACCAGTAGCTCATGCTTGTAATCCTACAAACTCTGGAAGCTGAGATCTGAGGATCACAGTTCAAAGCCAGCTTGTGCAGAAGAGTCAGTGGAACTCATACCCAATTAACCACCCTCAAAAAAAAACTGGAAGTGGAGCTGTGACCCCAGTGGTAGAGTGCTAGCTTTGGAAGAAAAAAAAAGCTCAGGGGCAGCGCCTAAGTCCCAAGTTCAAGCCCCAGCACTGGCACACACACACAAAAAAGTGGACATTATCAATTTTAACATATTTCTTAACCTGAGATTTCAAAATTATTTCTGTAGTATTTTAGATGACTGTCTATAGTATTTTAGGTTTGAGAGAATGAAAATCAATTCTAACACACTATTTCCTTATATATATATATATATATACATATATATATACAAATATTATGAAATATGATTTTTATATTGTGAATGAACATTTAAAAAAATGTCTTGACATAGATAATACAACTCTGATCTGACTAGTCTACGGAGAGATGGTTGAAGTACCTGACTTGAGATAAAGATGGCAGAGTTTTTTCTTTGCTGGTCTCTGATTTTAAAAAAGAAAAACAATAAAGTTTCCAGGAATAAATGAGTAAAATTCTTTTTTGTTAGAAACACCAAAAACATTCCAATTTAATCTAGTTTTTAAAAATTAGTAATTCTTAGGCAAACAATAAGTGTTCTTCCCTTTGATGTCTACTGTTTAAGAAATAAACATAATTAAAAAGAAAATGTTTTTCAACTTAAGTAACAGTGACACCTCTCTACCCAATCACAGACTCTTCTCAGCTTCCTTGAATCGAGTAGTCACTACCTCTATTTGGTATGACTTGTTCCACAAATGCTTTTAATTTAGCCACACATGAATATCCTTAAATAGAATGTAGTAGTGTTTCCAGTTTAAATGTTTATAAAAAATAGACCATTTAATTACATTCTTCTGCAACTTCTACCCTGCTCCTAGCATTATTAAATGTATGCTTGTTGATATATATAGATCTAAATTTCTCGTTTTCATACTGACCTATTTCCCCCTGAATGTGTATGATAAATGTAAACATGCCACATGTATTCATTCATTTGCATCTCCTCTAATGAAAGAGGTTGAGATATTCAAGGAGAGACAGAAATAGGAAAATGGCCACAGAAAAGGAAAAGAGGAAAAGCAAACAACTAGAGATAGCATATTTCTCTCAATACAAGATTTCTAGAAGGTAATTTTGAAATGTTTACAAAAATGTCAAATGTGATTATTTTTAATGTAGTAATCCTACTGCCAAGAATTCACTCTCTGTAGATACTTTCAATAGTTCATGCAGACATATGTATGAAAATATTGCCATTTGAGCTGGTGGCCAGTGACTCATGCCTATAATACTAGCTACTCAGAAGACTGAGATCTGAGGATCACAATTCTAAGCCAGAAGGGGCAGTGAGACTCTGATCTCTGATTAACCACCAAAAAAGCCAGAAGTGGAGCTATAGCTCAAATGGTTCAGTGCTAGCCTTGAACAAAAAAGCTTAGGGACAGCTCTCAGGCCCTGAATTCAAGCCCAAAGACCAGCATTCTTTTTTTTCTAAAAATGCCATGTGAAACAGAAAAAAAATTAAGTAGTTATGGTATATGACAAAGAATTGAGAAGGCAGACAGGCTGAAATGGAAAATACCGTGTATTTATTATACTACTAAGTGGAAAGGGCAAGATAAAAGTTAGGAATCATTTTCTTCCTCCTTTTATACACTTACATACATTTTTCCTAACTAAATACATATTAAAATTAATTATGATTAATCAGGATAATCTGGGCTACTGAATTATAAACCAGTGTAATTTTTTTTTATTGTAAGGTGATACACAGAGGGTTTGTAGTTACCTAAGTCACGTATTGAGTACATTTCTTTTTTTGCAGTCATGGGTTTGAACTCTGGGCCTGGGCCCTGCCCTGAGTTCTTCAGCTTAAGAGCACCACTTCGTTTTCTGGTCGTTAACTGGATATGACTCACAGACTTCCTGCCTGGGCTGGCTTTGAACCTTGATCCTCAGATCTCAGCCTGCTTAGTAGCTAGGATTATAGGCGTGAGCTGGCATGAGTACATTTCTTTTAAACAGTGTCACCCCTTCAATTGTTTTGTAAAATAAATACAAGAAGAAAAATTTCCCTAACCCAATGTCCCCATCTTGTGGTCTTTTAGAATACTGCATCAAGTTTTTTTCAGATGTCCATTTTAGAATTCTCTGAACTCTTATAATCTCTTAGTGAGAGACGAAAGGAACTTAACCTTAGACTTTTCATGTCTACAGCTAAAGTCTTCCCCCTTTTGACCCTTCAATTCTTCCTGTAGAACATCACTGGTTGTTTATTATAAAGCAGTCAGTTATAATTCATTGGTTCCAGGATGATTTCTACAATTACTCTCGGTGGCTGAAGACAAAGTCTGTAGTTAAGTGATACCGAACCTGTGTCATATTCTTCTTCATCTCCAATGCTGAAAACCGGCTTCACACCACGGTAAGGTTTGCCTACTCTGTCACTGCTGCTCACGTGCCTACATTCAAAGAATTTAAGAGGGAAAATATCACTTAAGTAAAGATTTTTTACTAAGCATCACATAAATATTCAAACAAATGTTCTTTGGTCCTATGCCACACCCATGACTTTAGGACAGCTATGTTAAGGAAATTGAAGATAAAGAACTTATGTTAGCAATGTTAGCAAAAGTACCAAACATACTTGAGAAGCTGATATTTCTTAATTCTGTAAACTGAAATTATTTGTTCTAACCAAAGCTTAGATCTGCTTGACCCTCAGAAGTTACTTATCTTTCTGTGTTCTATTTCCTCATTACTAAATTGGTGATAGCAGTGATATCTACCTTTTAGGGTTACTGTGAAAAATAAATGAAAGATTTTTTTTCTTTAGAAAATGCCTACTAGTGAGTTCATGTATATGTGTATATATATATTTATTATGTAAAACAAGTTATAGGGGTTGGAGGCATGGCTAAGGTCATAGAGCACCAACCAATGAGCACAAGTAAGGGTAAGATACTGGGTTCAAGCCCCATCTTGGCTCAAAAAAAAAAAACCAAAAAAACAAGAAATAGCACTAAATATTTAAATTTAATTAACAGTGCTCAAGGCTTCTCTTACAAGTGTCTTGGAATTTTTTCCCGAGATTTTCTTATTCCTGGTATTACCTGTGTGTGTGTTACTGGAGATTTTCTTATTCCTGGTATTACCTGTGTGTGTGTTACTGGAGATTTTCTTATTCCTGGTATTGCCTGTGTGTGTTACTGGAGATTTACTCAGAGGCTCACATGAGCTATACCCCTCAGCCTTCCTTTCTTTTTCTTGTCTGAGACCATGATTCAAACTCTTAACCAACACTTTTGTTCACAGGCTGCTGGAGTACCACCTCAGCCATGCTTCCAACCCCATCCCTACTTTTATTTTAATCAAAGCTAAGATTTTATTTCTAGTGAATAAATATAAGCAATGAAAATGAATCTTTCTTTTTCAAGAGGCAGATACATGAGAAACATGAGGCAGAAACATATAGACTCAATTAGTACTACAGGAAGTGCGATTCCTCTCTTACTATGGTAATACCTAACCGCTTTTCAAGTAAACAAAACTGAAATTAAAATACTTTAACAAAATACTACATGCTTCTGGGGGGAAAAAAACTTGCTCTATTTGCAGGATAAGACTGAGGTTTACCCACTACAGAGGAAGGCTTTGCTTTTTGCTTTTCTTCATCGTACATGAAGACACTCAGAATTCTTTTCTATCCTCTACTTTTCAAACACAGTCCAAAGTGTGTCATGTCTCAGTTTTAATAAATTAAATTTATTTTAATTTTTTTTTGAGTCCGGTCATGGGGCCTGAACGCTGGGCCTGGGTGCTGTCCCTCAGCTCTTCAGCTCAAGGCTAGCGCTCTACCACTTGAGCCATAGCGCCACTTCCGGCTTTTTTCATTTTGCTTATGTGGCGCTGAGGAATCAACCCAGGACCTCAGGCATGCAAGGCACAGGCTCTACCACTGAGCCACCTTCCCAGCCCCTTGAATTTATTTTAATAATAAGTTTAATGTATACCATCAATTAAGAGCTTACTATAACCTAATTTTGTTGAAAGAGACTTACATTTTTACTTCTTCCAAACAATATTCCTCCAAAAAAGCAATTATGAATTAGGTTAACTTGTGCATGAAGTTTAAGTTAGAAGCAAGAAACTCACTTAGTTTTTAGGTTAAAATATAGCTAATGTAAAATTATCCTGTATATTACCAAATTATGTTCATTCTAAAGGGCTATATTGTGTGTCAGTGATGTTCTGCCAAAGCCTGTGGGTGAAGTCAGCATCCAGCCTTGACATGGAGAGGAAGGGCCAAGTTGGAAGTTTTAAGGCATGGGGGGGGGGCGGTGATGAGCTCCTCAACAGGAAATTGGAACCATGACCCATCATGGTTCTCTTTTACATCCCAGCCATGAGATGACCCAGCTTTACCCCACTGTGTACCCCCCACCACAAAATGCCACCTCACCACAGGTCCAAAAGCAATGGGTCAGTCCTAACATTGACCGAAACATCCAAAATTGTGAGTAAAAATAAACATTTCCTCTTTTTAAAGATTATCTCAGGCATTTTGTTACAGTAATGAAAAGCTGGTAAAAGAGAAAATGAATAGTTCAATCAACTTTAAAACTCAGACTGAACATTTTATTAAAAGGCAAAAGAGAAAATGCTCATTTAGATTATAAAATTCTGATTTTAAATTGTAATTATCTTGATATTAAAGCTTAAACTACTACAGCATAAAAAATAACCATCATGCTATACTACAATAAATATTTGAACCAAAAAATGAGTAGGAGATAATTATTTAAAAAACAAATTACTAATCTAGATTATATACCCCAAAGATTTTATGAATGCTAAAGAAAGATTACTCTTTAAATACTTGCTAAAAATGAATAAAAATCAATGGCTAGAATTTGTTGTTGTTGTGGTGGTGGGGGGGGGATGGTTGGACTATATTTAAGAAGAGGTGTATTGGTTGGGCATGGTGGCTCCATACTTAGGATCCTAGCTACTTGGGAAATAAAGATCAGGACTGAAGTTCAAGGCAGTTCAAGCAAAAAGTTAACATGATCTAAACTCAACCAATATGGGTGTGGTGGCACATGCTGTCATCCAGCTATCTGGGAAGTACAAATAGAAGAATAATGGTCCAGGCTGGCCTGGATATAAACATAAATCAAATCCCAAAAAGAACTAGAACAGACAGTATAGGCTCATATCTATAATCCCACATGTGGCTCATATCTATAATCCTAGCTACTCAGGAGACTAGGAAGATCGTGGTTTGAAGACAGCCTGGGCAGAAATATCTACAAGACTCTTATTTCCAATCATTAACCCTCAAAGTGTCAGACTGGATACATGGCTCAAGAGGGAAAGCACCAATCATAGGCAAGTAAGCCAAAGCACAGAACAAGGCCCTGAGTTCAAGCCTTGGTACCAGTACAAAAAAAAAAAAAAACAAAAACAAAAATACCAGAAACCCCATAAAATAAGTGTTTTTAATTTAATTTCTTATTTCAGAAAAACAAAACTTTATTAATTTTGTTTATAGTACATACATGTATATGTGACAGGTGATTTATAGTCATAAAAATTTAAGTATTTGGAGAAAACATGAGAGTTAAGTTAGACTAACTCAATGGTCTCATTGCAGGAAAAAGGAGAAAGATGATTTACAAACAGATTATAACTTTATGTTATTTAGCTTATTTTTTGTTTGAACTCAAGATCATATGCTTATAGACAGGTGCTCTACCATTTGAGCCATACTCCTAGTACTAGGATAGAATTTTCAAAGAAGGGGGCTGGGAAGGTAGCTCAGCAGTAGAGTGCTTGCCTTGCATGCATGAGGCCTTGGGTTAAATTCCTCAGTACCACATAAGCAGAAAAAATTGGAAGTGGCTCTGTGGTTCAAGCGGTAGAATGCTAGCCTTGAGCTGGAGAGCTCAGGGACAGCGCCCAGGCCCAGAGTTCAGGCCCCACAACCGACAAAAAAAAAAAAAATTCAAAGAAGCAATGCCCTTTAAAATAATTTTAAGTAAAATTATAATAGGTTCACTATGTGTAGAATAGGTAGGATCAATCAATAAATAAACTCTCATCATGCAAGTTATTAGGTAAGCAATGAAATGCTGGATCTAGTCACTGAAAAATTGAAATAACTTGAGGAAAATATCAATCTATTATAAAGCTTAACATACATCAAAAGAATGACTAGAATTTCCTTTTAAATGTTCATAATTAATATTTGACTTAAATTGCATAGAAATTTTAAGTAGAAAAACTAAGGCTGTGTAAAATTAAGTTGATTGTAATGTTCTTTACATCCTAACTAAAGGCTCGGACTTTTAAATCGTATACTTGTGGGAATCTTTATGTCCTTTAATGACAAACACTTCATCTTAGTGGAGGAGGTACAGACGTAAGATATTAAAATATTTAATATAAATTAAAATATCTAGCATGATTTCTTTCAAAGAACTATTGGTAGAACCCTAGAACTCTGGCTCTTTTGAACAGATGTATGTATATTTAATTCACCAACCTAAAAACATACATTTTTAAACCTAAAAATTACATGTATTTACATAATGCATATTACAGTTTTCAAGACTAGGAGTGCAGCTCAGTTGCAAAGAGCTAAGACTCCACAAGGTCCAGAGTTCAATTCTTCACACCAGACATATTTTTGAACCATGAACTATAGGTTCTATAGGTACTATAATTTTGTTCAAGCTGCAAATTGGTAGTAGTAAATTATTTTCAAAGTTAATGTCCTTCCTGCTCTATATTACACATATTACCCTTTCTTGTCTCAGAACCAAAACTGCCCAGTTTATGAAGTTCTTAGGTTTGAACAAGTTTGATTTTTACCTAGGAAGAGAGACAGAAACATGCAAGGAAAAAAAATGACCCAAGTAAAAAACAAAAAGGAAAGCAGAATTCCCAGCACACACACTCCTATAAGCAATATAAGCAAACTTCAGCTTTTGAAATACTGCATGAAGTTACAGCCAAAAAACACAAGTGTACAATGTGAAGCATGCTGATGGAAAAGGAAGGCTCAACAGAGCTGCTCTACTTTGGCTTACCGCTCTGCACATGATCTGTCTGGCCAGGGAAGATTGAAAGACATTCTATAGCAAATCGAGGCAGAGGACAGAATGAAATGATTACAAAGAAAAAAAATGCAACAGCTTTAAAAACAAAAATATAGTGTAATCACTTTCCCTAACTCAGAAGTACATTACAAAGAAAATATTTCAATCATTCAACGTACAAAGAAATATAAAGAGAAGCCAGCTTTAATTCATACATTAACAAAGACAACCGTCTTTTCAGCTGACAATCACCACTAATTTACATTAGTTACATGAAATGAGTGTATTTTAAAATAAAAATTTAAATGGTCATCATGCCACAAAATGTAGCAGAAATAGTATTGCAATTCAGAAGCACTAACTCCAAATAAATGTTAGGCTCTTGTGAGCAAATCTTTCAGGCTTGATAAAACACTTTAACAGCAATCAAGAGTATTTTACATACGGGAGAGAGTTTTTTGAATTAACAAAAATATTTTATTATCATTTTTAGTATTTACTAAATACAAATAAATGTACTTCTGACATCCAGTTCTTACAATCAAGTATTTCACTTCCCAGGATACATGCAAGTAAAATACGAGAGTGAAATCAAATACTATAAAAAAGCTCCCAAGTTTACTTGTTTAGAAACAAATTCTGTTACAATTATATAGTCTTAAACTTGTTCCCAAACAAGAAAGATCAATACATGGCAAATATATATGTACTTACAGTTACAGATATATATATATATATATATGTATGTATGTATGTATATAAAACAATGAGTAGTAAAATAGATACTTAAATTTTCTTATCAATTGTTTACCAGGTCCATTTTATTCCACAGGGAAATGGAATCTGTTTATAGTTTTAGACAAAACTCTATGAAGATCTACATTTCATGAAGTGGGATTCTACCATATTTGTATAAGCAAATTGTCTACAGTTTAAATTACTGGTGCAGAGGAAAAGAGTTCCTACTATGAAATCCCTGAATTTGGTAGATGATCCTCATCCAGTTACTATTTGGGAAACAGCTACTATATGAAGCACAGGAGGTTTAAGCACATTTGGGTATTTTTTTTTTTTTAATGAATGGTATTTGTATCTTATTCTGAGCAGTGGGAAGGGGAAGGCATCTCCACAGCCAAATTTTACAAAAATACAATATACCCGGCAATTATAATAAAAATGATAAAATTATCTGAGAAAATGTACTTTATAATTCTTTCCTAGAAAACTCCCAACAAACGTATTTACTATAAAACACATTTCCTTAGTCCTCATAAGCTTATACTGTATAAGAAACTCACCGGTCCACAGGAGTTGATGTATTCTCAATAAAACTAATAACTTTTTCCCTGACATTAACAGATTTTGTCTTCAGAGCCACAGTCATTTTATTTACTAGTGATTTCATTCCTCTATCATTTGACCCATTAGAAGATTCTCCCTGAAAAAAAAGAACATAAGATTAACTGTTCTCCAAATAATTAGCACACTACTAATAAAGGTTATCCATGTTACATACTGAATTATATCTCTCAACAAACAATTAAAATCCTAACTCCTGGTATATCTCAGAATAAGACTGTACTTAGAAATATGGCCTTTGAAGTTAGCAAAAACTTGTCTCAATCAATTAACTGGGTTTCTATAATCTCAACTGCACGTAAAATATATGTACAGAATTTACCTATGAATCTACATAGGAAAATCCAGGTATCAGATCAGCCCTAGGCAAAAACATGAGACTATCCAAAAAGTACTAAAGCTCAATCAGCTGGGGGAATGGTTCAAGTGGTAGAGGTCTTGCTTATCAAGTGCAGAGGTCCTGAGTTCTAACTTCAGCACTAGGAAAAACAAAAAACAAAACATGACTACATTACATTAGGATGGGGTCTAAACCACTCCAGTAGAGGGAGATAGCCCAAAAACTGTAGCTCACACTTGCAATCCTAGCTACTGAAAAGGCTAAGATCTGAAGTATCATGACTTGAAATCAGACTGGGCAGAACTGTCTGTGAGATTACCTCTCCAATTAACCAGCAAAATGGCTGAATGGAGGCATAGTTCAAGGGACAGAGAAACAGCAGTGCACAAGAAAGCCAATAAAGAATGACAGGCTCTAACTTCAAGCTGCCAGGACTACCACCCCCGTTCTTCCCTGCCCACCCCCACACACACATACAAAAAGGGAGACATACAGAGATATGTGCACAGAGAAAAGGCCATGTGAGGACTAGAAAAGAAGCCATCTGCAACCAAGGAAAGAACACTTAGAATAAACCAAACCTGCCAACACCTTGATCTTAGACTTTTAGTTTACAGAACTGAAAGAAAATCAATTTATGTTGCTTAAACCACCCCAGTCTGTGGCTGTTTGTTAGGGCAACAATAGCAAATTTTCTGGGTGAAACCACTTAAAACTGTTAGGTAAAACAAAAAATTAGGAGTGTTTTGCACATAATGATATGTGCAGAAAACTTTTTATTTTTCATTGAAACTTTTTATTTAATAAGTTATTGACAATTCTTAGGTCAGGACGGTCTGCAAAAATAAGGATCATATAATCGAGCTACTATTCGTATGGCATAATTTTTAAACATTTTATTTCTTTTTGCTTTTTAAAACATTCACATGTGGGCCTTCCCTTTGGGAAGAAAAGTTCAGCTAATATATTTAAGGCAACAGTTCTGATTCTTCTACTGCTTCAAGGACAGCTTACATGTGTTCTAGAGGGCAATATAAATAGAGATGTCAAACTCTCTCATTTAAAACTGATCCTGCTGGTTGTGACTGGATCTTGCTATATATAGCCCCAGGCCTGTTTCAAACTCACAACCCTCCTGCTTCAGGCTTCACAATGGTTGGATTTTTGCCAGGTACCACCTGATTCTATCTTTTGCCCATAATTCATAATTTATAGGAAGAAAATAACCAAAAAGTACCTAAAGAGTGAGGTAATAGTTGATGAAAACTTACAAAGGCATAACAAAATTTTTAGGGATTTTGATAAGTTAACTTCTGATCAAGCCACTCCCCATTAGAACGAAAATAATAAAGGTATATGAAAATATATCAGGGCTGGGAAGGCGGCTTAATGGCAGAGAGCTTGCCTAGCATGCATGAAGCCCTGGGTTTCATTCCTCAGTACCACATAAACAGAAAAATCCATAAGTGGCACTGTGGCTCAAGTAGTAGAAGGCTAGCCTTGAGCAGAAAATCTCATGGACAGCACGTAGGCCTGAGTTCAAGCCCCATTATCAATCAAAAAAGAAAGTATATCAGTATAAAAGTAATTTAAGACAGGAAATGTAAATATTTTACAGTAGGGTACTAACTGAATAAATTATATATAAACAAACCTATTCAATGGGCTGGGAAGGTGGCTCAGTGGTAGAGCGCTTGCCTTACATGCATGAGTTCCTGGGTTCGATTCCTCAGCACCACATAAGCAAAAAGAAAAAAGCTGGAAGTGGCGCTGTGGCTCAAGTGGTAGAGTGCTAGCCTTGAGCTGAAGAGCTGAGGGACAGCGCCCAGGCCCACAGTTCAGCCCCCATGACCAGACCCCAAAAAACAAAAACAAAAAAAAACCCTATTCAATGGAACACTACTTAGTTTCTCACACAAACACCTCTTACATATCTCAAGAATCATGGTGGTAAAAAATTTTTCAGAAAATCATTACTGAATAATGATGAATACTGATAGTGATGTAACAATAATCTTTGTTTTGAGTAGAAAAATGTATTTAATGAATTACAACTTTGTAGTAACTACTATTCAATATTTAGGGACAAGAACTCTACATGCTTTTACACATGCAATCTTCAAGTCCTTCTTAGGAAGAAAGTTCTGTTACTCTCATCTACTGCACAAGTGGAGAAACCAGAGCTGATTTCGCTGAAGATCATGAAGAAGATACACAGGTAAAACCACACTCAGGTAAGGCAGAGGCATAAGTCTAAAATAATCATGCTCTTGTACTGCAGTTTTCTCTCTTTCTGTTTTAAAGAATAAACATGAGATAACTGTTCTTTGTTAAGAAAATTTTACTTGGAAGACAAAAAAAAAATTTAAATGACATCTACTTCAATAAACATGAAATAGTGAAAAAGCAACTTAGGTATTCAAATATTTCCAAAATGCAAACAGAAAAAATGGAATTATCCACTAGAGCAATACTGCACAGTTCAATAACAAAAAATCAAATAAGGTGGGCATCATTGTCTCTTTCTCTGCCTACCCCATTCTCACCGGAAGCCCTAATCCTGTAAAGTTGTAGCTGGAAGTGATACAGATGTAGTGTACATGAGATGTGAACGGGAGCCTAACCATCTCCTGCCCCAAATGAGTTGGGAGCTTACTGGAATCACTTAGGAGTGTTGCCTAGTTTGTTCTACAGGCCCCTCCATCGTTCACTGACCCTTGCAATAATGTGATGCTTTATTGTTTGTATCTGAAATATTCTGGCTCCATTTCTGTGTGGTGGGGTTAATTGCTTTTTCTGGGAATTGATTAAAACTGACTCTATACATAAACTTACATCAACAGAATTAATACTGCTCCTTGAGCCAGAGGTACTAGCAATCCAATGGCCATATCCATTTTCTGGTCCATCCACATTAATATCTGCCAGGTGCTGCTGCAGTGCTTAAGATAAACAAGACAAAACCAAACCTGAATTTCTGTAAAGATTTATAACCACAGAAGTATAACAAACATTGCATCACTGAATGAAAAAGGATGTAAGGCTATAAATGTAAAGTTTCTTGCTCTACCCCTATATTAGTGTTAAGGACTAAGAGCTATGACAAACCTTTTCTTTTCTACTCCTTAAAATCCCTCTGCAGAGAACTTTTCTTAACTGTCCCTGAGAAAAATGTTGACTGTAAGCTTTATATTTTCCTTTTCAGAAGGCAAATAGTCAAGTATTAACAGATAGTCTCTGCAACATTTCCATGACATCAAGAAAACATATGGAGTCTTTGTTGTACCATAAAGAGACATCAAATCATTTTTCCATAATAGAGCAGTCTTACTTATTAACAGTTATGGAAAGAGAAGTTATTCTTGGTAAAAAAAAAAAAAAGAATGGTATTTTAAGAAGTGTCTAAATGCATGAGAGTATACTAGCTGTCTAGTATTTTTGTCTAAAAATATAGAGTATACTATTATTTATAAACTCCTGTTTCTAAGAATATAGAGTATACTAGGCTCTCCGAACCTGGGAGGATGAGGCAGGAGGATCACCAGTTCCAGGACAACCTGGACTATATAGAATTTTTTTAAAAAATACTGCTTTTCAGATATTTTTTTTCCTGTCCCTGGGCTTCTTTTTGCTCAAGGCTAGTGCTCTACCACTTGAGCCACAGCTCCACTTCCAGCTTTTCTGTGATTAGTTAGAGTTAAGAGTCTCACGGGCTTTCCTTTTGCCAGACTGGCTTAGAACTGCAATCCTCAGATCTCAGTCTCTTAAGTAGCTGGGATTAATCATGGTGTAAGCCACTAGCACCTGGCAGCTTTCTGGATACTTCTGAGAACTACATGCTAATATAACCAAGCTGGTTATCAGGTTATCAGGATTCCTAATAAATAGCACTAGGTCAAGAGCCAATGCTTATTTACCAATACTTAGTGCCTTTTATAGATAACTCTAGATATAAGTCTCAAAGGCAGTTACTTTACAGGCTATGACATATAAAGGAGATAATCATAATGAATGCAAATATCAACAAAACCAAAAGGAAATTGATACTAATTTACCAAAAGTTCTAGGTTATCTTAGAAAACTATGCTAGATCAGAAGTTACCACTGATAAAACACCCTTCAATTATCTTTAATTTATATTGATTTTTATCATTCATCTCCTCAAGTACTGATAGTTTTACACTTTTATACCTCTTTTCTCAATATAAAGCAAGCAGTTAAAAGAAATCTTATTATACTGACCCAATCCTTCATAAGTTTGAAATACCAAAAAGACTTTGCAAATTATTGTACTATACTGGATTATCAGATTATTAGTCTATGGATTTGAAAATGTCAGCTTTTTTTTAAATATCTAGCCACTATTTTCTTACTAGTTTATACCTTCAAGCAGTTAAAAAAATGAGTAGTACAAAGGGCAAACTATGATAAGTACTGTTTTAACTCTTGTTTCCTAATTCTACCAGTCTTCTCCACAGAGGTAAATAATATAAGCAAGTTTTCATACACGTTTATGTAAGTATTTCTGGAAGCATCAAGAATAGAGTGTAACAGCACTTGCCTCACAAGCATGAGGCCAGTCAGATGCTAGTGGCTCACACCTGTAATCCTAGCCTCAAAAAGGACTAAGATATGAAGCCTGTGATTCAAAGCCAGCACAGGCAGGAAACTTGATGAGAATCCCATCTCCAATTAACCACAAAAAGCTACAAGTGTAACTATGGCTCAACATACAAGCTCAGGGACAGTGCCCAGGCCCTAAGTTCAAGCCCCAGGAATGGCACAAAGAAAGAAAAGTAGAGGCAAGGGTATGTATAAATTAAAGGCTTACCCATAAATCCTCCACTGGCAATACTCACATATTCTTTGTTTTTCTGTAATGAAAGATAAAGTTTACAGTATTATTCTTGATACTAGAGCATTTTAGTGTATTTTTTACCATACATTAATCGTACAATGAGGGTTTCATTGTGATGTTGCCATATATATATATATATATATATATATATATATATATATATATATAACAATGTATCCCAATCAAACTTACCATCTATTACCACTCTTTATCTACCTACTCCCTTCTTAAAACAGTTTCAACAGATTTATTTTCATACATGCTCATTCACTCTCTCTATTAGCTCAACCCCTCCCCCAATGGCATACTCCCAAAGAACCTGTTTTATTTTCCTGGAATTTTTTTTAAGTGTTTCTTAATTGTACCAAGGGTTTTTACCATGTATTTCAGATGTACACAGCCTATATTTGGGTAAGAATAACCTATCTTCTGTTGTTTTCTCTTTTCTGGACCCGGACCCCCTACTTATCTACGTTGAGATTCCTTATGCCGTTTTCATACATAGTTGTACTGTTTCTGAAACAATTTAAAAATTAATTTTTATTATTCTGCATAATTTTAACTTTCTCCATTAAAATGGTTTAAAATCATCTGATAATCCCTCCTCCAAATATCTTTTTCATTCTAAATTTGTCTCTCAAGGGTTTGTTTTAGAACAATTTTCTCAGATCAGTCACAGTAAAATGAAACGAATAGAAATGAATCCAAATTGAGCGACTCGTACAACAACAAGCTAACCATATTTCTGATTCTATAGTTTAGGATCATAAAAAGTAAGGACTTCAGTGTGCAAACTACAAAAAAATTTAATAAGCTACTTTAAAAAAATAAAGAGCCATCATTGGCTGATACGATAAAAGTAGAGAGTCAGGTTACATAAAAACATTAATATAAATCAGCTAAGCTGAAGATAATATTCAAACACAAAAAGAAAAGATGTATAAATGTAAGGATAAATATGGATAAATATTTATCCAAATAAATAGGACATTAAAATGAATTATATAGCAACTATACAGAGAATGGATAGGCATGAAGATCAATGCAACAGCATAATGTAGACTGACTCTGATGCATAAGCAATTCAGTGTATTAAAAAAGTAACATTTCAGAATGATAGCAGAATTAATTTCCTATCTGGAAAAAAAAATTAATTCCTACTTTGCTTCGTACATCAAAACAAAGACCAGATGGTTCAAGACTATATTATTTCAAAACAAAAAAAAAGAAAAAAAAGAAAAGAAAACATGCTAAGTATGGGAGCAAAGTCTGGAGAAGAAAATTACCTTTCTAGGCAAGACACAAAACTAAAAAGCTGTAAAGAAAAATATACAGAAAATAAGACATTTATCTACATGAAATTATCTATGTGAATTTCTTCATGGTGATAGCAGTAACTAAACAAATGAAATAATCTACATCAGCATACCTGTAAAAAGTGTGCCAGGACCATGTTCATATACATGTCTTCTTCCTCCCTGCCACTACCCATAAAACAGAGGTGCTCCCCGCCGGCTATGGAGCCAGACTCAATGGACTGCTTCTGTGCTTCCAGCAAAGATTTTACTGACTGTGCAAACTCTGATGGATTCTGAAGCATCTAGACAATTCAAAAAAAAATAAGAAACTTGGCAAGTGTTTGTTTCACATGCATTTCAAAATTTAAAGTATCTTTCCAGGAAAACCTTTGATATTTACAGAGCCACGCAGAGCAATGGAAAAATAAGTCTCTTATGAATAAAAATCCCTAGGATAAGAGAAAAGGAATGTGTATCTACAATGTGTATCTAGTGTATCCATTAGAACAGAGTTGAAAATTCAAAGATTATAAAAATACTACTCTACTACAGAAAAAAAAATTCTTAGAAAGCAAAACAACTAGTAGCTACAGTGTGTGTAGGCATGATGCCAAAAAGACAGATCAAACAGCTCTACATCTTAGTTTCCACTTACACAATGAACCATTATTTCTTATAGGATAGGTAGAAATAGAAGCCATTATTTATCAACACTATTTAGGAACTGCTGATACAAGGATGAAAAACTGATTTATCCTCAAGGAAACAAGTATATTAATAATTACAAAAAAATTAAAACATAATGGGACTATAATCAAACTACAATAAAAATATAGGAATTGATAGAGTATATCAAAGTACTACTTGTTAAAAATTAAATATAATAAAGCAAGGTGTTCCATCTTATTAGTAATTACAATCATTTTTCACTTATCAATCTGATATAATAAGAAAACTAACAATACTACTTGGAAGGTGGAAATCAAGATTGCAGTTTAAGGCCAGCCCAGGCAGCAAGTTAGCAAGAATCTATCTGCACATGCTTGTGTAATCTCAACTATATGGGAGGCATAGGTAGAAAGACTGAAGTCAAAAAACAGGAGAGCTAGGAGCTGGTGGCTCAAGCCTAGCTACTCAAGAGGCTGAGATCTGAGAATCTCAGTTTGAAGCCAGCCCTGGCAAAAAACGTGTCCCCATGAGACTCGTACCTCTAATAAATGACTCAGAAAAAGAAAAAAAGCCAGAAGTGGTACTGTGGATCAAGCGTTAAAGTGCTAGATTTGAGTACAAAGAGGCTCAGCAACAGCACCTAGGTCCTGAGGTTCGTGCTCCAGGATGAGCAAAAAAAACAAAAAACAAAAACAAACAAACAAAAAAAACCAGGTAGGAGATCCTATCTGAAAAAAATGAGAAAATCAAGAAAGGGCTGAGATGATGACTCAAGTATATATAAAGATCTTAGCTGGGCGCTGGTGGCTCACGCCTGTAATCCTAACTACTCAGGAGGCTGAGATCTGAGGATTGCAGTTCAAAGCCAGCCTGGGCAGGAAAGACCATGAGACTCCCATCTCCAATAAACCACTAGGAAAAAAAAAACAGAAGAGGCGCTGTAGCTCAAATGGCAGAGTGCTCACCTTGAGCTGAAGAGCTGAGGGATACGCGCCCAGGTTCAGAGTTCAAGCCCCACAACCGACAAAAAAAAAAGATCTTATAGCAGTGTGTTAAAAGAAATTTAAAAATAATCAAGAATAGGTTAATCAGGCAATGAACTATGGCATATCTTTTTTCCTTTTTTTTTTTCCTTTGGCCAGTCCTGGGACTTGAACTCAGGGCCTGGGCACTGTACCTGAACTTCTTTTTGCTCAAGGGTTGTACTCTACCACTTGAGCCACAGCACTATTTCTGGCTTTTTCTCTTTATGGTGTATCTATACCATGGACCACTATGCAGCATTAAATATATATTATACTTAATTTCCAAGATAACTTGAGTGAACAAGTAATATGTTACTGAAAGTCTGAAAGGTAAGCAAGTTGATAATAGTAGTTAACTCTGGAGTTTTTTTTTTAATTGTAAATAGTAATCAAGAATCACCAGAGTAAAATTTTAAAATAAGCCTAAGAGAAGATTCAAGGAAGAGAAAAGTGCCAAGTTCACTTACAGGATACAAACAACCTAGAATAGCATTTCTCAGCTACAGGATCCAAAACTCTCTAGGCTCTTTTTTCTTTCCAAGATCAGGACTTAAACTTGGTTCAAGCCGCTTGTGCTCATTGGCTAAGTGCTCTACTAACTGAGCCACATCTATAACCCCTTCCAATTAGTTCCCTCTGAAAACCATCTCGGCCCTTCTACACTTCCATTAGCCTCACTGTCAACTTGCCAGACAAGATGGAGATAAACAGGGTAAACTGTATATTTATTATTCCACTCTTCTCTGCTTCCCCATTCCTGTGGCTCTGATTACCTTAAAGCACCGTAAGTGCTGCAGCCTCAGTTCTACCAAGAGCTCTAAGTATCTCCGACCATTTAATTACTTTATCCACTCCTTAACTAAAATTACTCTGGGGTTATAATTTTAACAACTAGGCACTTGTAAGTCAGATATTATCTTATTACGTATGAATTACATGCATTCATACTCATGATTTTAAAAAATAGCTTAATGATAAAAAGGTTATATAATTCTTACCCAATTAAAATAAGAGCTGATATCTGTAGCAGACTTACTAAGTGCAAGGCACTTTGCTAAGTAATCTATCAAGCAGCCCACAGTAAGAACAGTAAAAATTTACTGACCTAACAATGGTATGCAGAAGTAAGCCTTAGGCAACAGTTCTCAGTTACCCTTTATGATGCCAAAAGAGCAAAAGAGTGTTTCTAGGTAAAAAGGAAACCTGAGACTCTCTTCTCATTAAGCAGATAAAAAGTTTCTCAATCTAGGCCAGGTATATTGACAGCTAAAGGAAAAAAATTCTCTCATAAAAAAATTAATCAGGGCTGGGAAGGTGGCTCAGTGGTAGAGTGCTTGCCTTGCATGCATGAGGCCCTGGGTTTGATTCCTCAGCACCACATAAGCAAAAAGAAAAAAGCCGGATGTGGCGCTGTGGCTCAAGTGGTAGAGCGCTAGCCTTGAGCTGAAGAGCTGAGGGACAGCGCCCAGGCCCAGAGTTCAGGCCCCACGACTGGACCCCCCCCCAAAAAAAATTAATCAGCATTTATACTAACCAGATCTGAATCTAAGTGGAAAGCAGTCGATAAATGCCCAGCATTATACTGTTCTGCAGGACGGCAATCAACCACAAAGAAGCGAACTCCTTCCTAAAAGGGAAACAACATCTGACACAATGGAATTTGACATCAGGTTCCAGTTATACAATATGATAGTAACAAAAACACAAAGAAAGGCAACCTGTTTGTAAAAAATGGATTTCATACAGGATTTGGAACATACATTTTGTTACAGACATTAAAAATAACCTCAAAGTCCTAAACACTTTAAGTGCTTAACATATACTTTAGCCATTGCTCTTGAAAGTGTTAAAATGTATAGCAGCAAGACTATGAGCTATAAAACTACCTATATTGGAATCTAAAAAACTATATTACTTATTTAATACAAGTAAGATACACTGTTATTTCTGCTATTAAGTCCACATCTTACCATCCAAGAACTAAATACCTTTCTTGTGTGTAAAAGGGAGTTCATGTGAGTAAGTCTCCTTAAACTATATTACATAGGTCTTTTTAATACTAGTTCTAATATGATAAATATGTTGAGATGCTTATGTTTTTAAAACTCTGAACAACCAGTATAGATACTGTACGAAGCTCAACTGAAATGTATCATAAAAGCTCATCTCCCATACCCATTCCTCTCTTGGATACCATCTTGGAAATATAGCTCACCTTCAAATCTAAGGTTAAGTAATGAACAACAGATACTAAAAAAAATACTACTGACCAAACTGACTTCTTAGATTTCCATGTACAACAGTGAACAGAAAACTATAATTCTTTCATAATTCTGGTTTATTCATTAAACTATGTAATTCAATTACGATATACCCGGTTAAAGGCTAAAATTTAAGTATAACATACATGGCATTCAGTTGCCATGTTGAAATATGAAAAAGGGCAATTTATAGAAATTGGTGTCAAGAATGACAAAAACAATTAATTTGATAACTAAAATAACAGGCAAGCTGATGGTTTGAATTGACCATTATGCATAGAAGATTTAACCTACTTATCCAAAAAGACTGAACAGCTACATATTATAGTAAATTAATTTAGTGGGAATCACTGAACAGGGAGAAAATGATTAATGAGTGGGACTGAACCCAGAAGCTTGTGCATCCTAAGCATATGCTCACTGGGTTATGGTCCTCCCAATTCCATATATTTAAAGCCATCTGACAAATGGGTTTTTTACTTACACTTTGCAGCTGATTTGCTTGAAGGATCTCTGACACTGAGACAGCCAAACAAAGAGCCTGACTCAAATCTGCATCATCATCCTTAATTCCCAACAGAGTACTACCGAAGAGATGGTGATTATCCTATTACAAAGAGAATTTTTTTTTAATTAACAAACATGAGTTGCACAAGGAGGGTTTCAGTGTGACATCTCTACACATGTATACAACATCCTGATCAATCTCACTCCTCCATCTCTCTCTTTCTTTTATTTCCCTCCTTTCTAATGCATCTCCATTAACCTATCTGTTTTATTTTTGTACATGTAAACAAGCTATTTCAACCTCAAAGAAAAATTTTAAACATTAGAAAGAAAAATAAAAATTTCTGGGTAACAATCTCTCTCTCTTTTTGTTAGTGCTGAGATTTGAATGCAGGACCTTACGCTTGCTAAGCAGGCATTCTACCACTTGAGAAACTCTGCCAGTTCCTTTATGTGTTATTTAAAAGACAGGATCTTTTTTTATGCACAGGCTACCCTGAGCTGGGATGACAGCTCCATGCCACTGCACTCAGTCATTAGTTAAGATGGAGTCATAAACTTTTATGCCTAGGCTGATCTAAAAGCTGGGCATAAAATCCCCTGATCTTCTCCTCCCAAGTAGCTTAGTGTTACAAACTTGAGCAGCCATGTACAGTTTTTAAACCATGATAAAATATGAATAATGATATAATGTCCATGATTCTTATGATTAATTTCAAAGCTTATTCTTACATCATCTCAAATCTCACAGGCTAAAATATACAAGAAAGTCCCAATGAGAATTCACACAAAATAAAAGATAGAGGGAAAAAAAATCCTGTTAACAAGGAATCCTCTCCCACAATCAATCTAATCTATAAAAAAAAAAAAAACCCTAGAGTTATTTTCTATACCATCATTTATAGTTAAATGTTGAATTTCAGAAGCTGGTAGCTCAGGGGCAATGCTTACTTTGCATGATCAATGCATTGTGGTTCACGAAAAAAAAAAAAAAAAAAAACAGGCCTCAGTGACTTAAACCTACAATCCTTAGCTACTCGGAAGGCTGAGACAGGAAGGATCACACAGTCGAACACGAGAGCCCTTTTCAAACAAATGATGGGTGTGGGTAGCACACTCCTGTCATCTCAGCTACAATGGGAAGTCTAAAATAGGTACAAAGGAAGACCCTTCTGCAAAAATAACCAGTACAAGAGAAACAAAGGGAAGAGGTATACATAGCTCAACAGCAGAGGAAATGCCTAGTAGCATGAGCCAAACTGGGTTTGGGGAATGAGGAAAAAGAACCACCTCACTTGTAGCTTCTCAAGTCTCCATGTAACAAAAATAAAATGTAGTAGAAATATATCACATAATAATTATATGTTACAGCTGGGCGCTGGTGGCTCACACCTGTAATCCTAGCTACTCAGGAGGCTGAGATCTGAGGATCGCTGTTGAAAGCCAGCCCGGGCAGGAGAGACCGTGAGACTCCTGTCTCCAGTAAACCACCAGAAAACCGGAAGTGGGGCTGTAGCTCAAGTGGTAGAGCCCTTGCCTTGAGCTGAAGAGCTGAGGGACAGCGCACAGGCCCAGAGTTCAAACCCCACGGCTGACCAAAAAAAAAAAAAAATTATATGTTACATAATAACGCTGATATATAGCTGAGTCTAATTTGCAGATGCTAGAATTATTTTCTGTATCTCAAGAATAAAAAGTGTTCCTCTAGCAATACATGAGGCTGAGATCTGAGGAGCACAGTTCAAAGCCAGTCTGGGAAAATAAATCTGAGAGACTCTTAATAACCAGAAAAGAATTGGAAGTGAAAGTATGACTCAAATGGTAGAATGCTGGTCTTTAGTTAAAAAAAAAAATCAAAGAAAAGCAGAAGCCCAAGGTTCAGCCAGGCACCAGTGGCCCACATCTGTAACCCTAGCTACTCAGGAGGCTGAGATCTGATGATCATTGTTCAAAGACAGCCCAAGCAGAAAAGTCCCCATAAGACTCTTATCTCCAATAACTACTCAAAAAAGCTGGAAGTAGCACTGTGGCTCAAGTGGTAGTATGGCTCAAGTGGTAGAGCCTTGAGCACAAAGAGGCTCAGGGACAGCGCCTAGGCCCTGAGTTCAAGTCTCA
Source organism: Dipodomys ordii (assembly GCF_000151885.1). NCBI lineage: Eukaryota > Metazoa > Chordata > Mammalia > Rodentia > Heteromyidae > Dipodomys > Dipodomys ordii. The sequence continues at coordinate 10,139,912 of NW_012267289.1, read as the reverse complement.
TGACCAGCAAAAACAAAGAAAAAAAGCCCAAGGTTCTAAGTTTAAGACCCAGTACCAGTACCAAAAGAAAGAAGCACTCATCTCTTCTGCACATCCCACCCCCAAGTACTAGACTTTGAACAGAGCCTTATAGTCAGACCCTTCATTCAGTACTTTTTTTGCTTTAGTTATTTTTAGGATACAACCTTGTTTTTCCTCAAGTCCAACTTCAAATCGAAATCTTCTTATGTCTTCCTGGTAGCTGGAATTAAAGGCATGTGTTACATGCCTGGCTTCACTAACTTTTTGTCGAAGCTGGCCTCAACCATGACTCTTCCAACCTCTGCCTCCAAAATATCTCAGATTATAGGTGAGTGCCTCTTTTTTTTTTTTTTTTGGTAGGTCATGGGGCTTCAACTCTGGTCCTGGGCGCTGTCCCTCAACTCTTCAGCTCAAGGCTAGTGCTTTACCACTTGAGCCACAGCGCCATGGCTTTTTCTGCTTATGTGGTACTGAGAAATTGAAGCCAGGGCCTCATGCATGCAAGGCAAGCGCTCTACCACTGAGCCACCTTCCCAGTCCAGGGGCATGCCTTTTAAAAGGACCAAAGTGGTCCTCTTATAATATTGAAAAAAAGTCTATGACTACTTTTTTGTGCTGTTATTCCATCATCTGACTGACCATAGTGAAAACTAATGTGATTTATAACAGAATAGTATTTCAAATAGCTAAAATTATTCCAAGAACAAATTGTTCCCTAGGAACAAATACTTAAATTATTTTTGAGGTAAATGTCCTGTTTTTGTTCATTTAGATTCTTTTTTAGCATAAATTATGATATTTTCATACATGCAGAGCTTGGTCATATATATTCCCCCATTTCTCTTCTCATACTCTTTCTCCTGGATCTATGTTTTTTGAAAGTTAACATTATTTGCCTCTGACACTGACATACACACTGACATAATACTATGGCACATGTCCAACAAGGATGTTCTTACCGGCTACTGAGGTCACAAACTAACCTGTACTATATAAATAACAATGTACATCATTTCCCTATGTCATTCAAGTGTCATTTCCTAGAAAATCACACTAATCAGGCTTCTAATTTGATGTCTTTTATAAAAAATCTACGTCTCTAAGGGTTAAGTAACCCTTTGTTGTTGTTGGTTATAGGTCAGCAATACATCACAAAGGTTATCCAAGACTGAACATGAGATAAGCAACAAAACACTAATTTAAGAAATATCTCAGTCAATTTTTGCTTGGTCAGAAATAACTAATAAGCAAAACAAAGATAAAGTGGTTCTCACTGGCATTTTCTATCTATCTGTTTCCCACTAGGGAAAGAATTTACAGTGAAAAAACATATAACACATAAAAAGACAGAAAAATGTAATAATTAAAGAGTATTTTAACCACAGTGAATACAAAAGTAAACAATAGAACAGTACAAAAATGTGAACTACAAATCAACTCATCATTTTGTGGTTCTTACCTTCCTAAAGGAAGCTGGTGTTTTACTGCAATAATATTGAGCCAAAGAGAAAAGGTCTTCTATATCTTCCAGATGCAAACTGGATGGAGTGTTTTCCAAGAACTCTGAAATTACACATATGGCAACATTTAACAAACTTTGAAAAATACTATAATTGATACTATCTGTTAAAAAGTAAAATATCTGCAGTGTAATACTACAGAAATGGAATCTTATCTTTTGTTTTTGTATATGTAGTGCTAAGAATCAAATTGAGGACCTCACATGCTAGCCCCAGTGCTTTACCAGTGAGCAACATCCTCAATTCAGCAATGATGCTTTCAAAGCTGCTTGTGGAGAAACAGACTCTAAAAGGAGCTAAAACTGTTAATGCTTTACTGCTAGTAAAGGATGTGTCCCAAGAATCAAAACTAGCTTTAACTAGGACTGTATCCAACAAACATACAAAAACACCAAGGTCCCTAGAAATGAATAGTAAGTAAGAGTAGTTTCTGACTTAAATGTAGAAAGATAAACATTACAAGTGAGTAAGAATAGTTTTTGACTTAGGGAACTTAACTTTTTTTTCTTTTCTTTTTTTTTGTTGGTCATGGGGCTTGAACTCTGGGCCTGAACACTGTCCCTCAGCTCTTCAGCTCAAGGCTAGTGCTCTTCCACTTGAGCCACTGAGCCACTTTCAGTTTTCTGAGTGGTTTATTGGAGGTAAGAGTCTCAGACTTTCCTGCTTGGGCTGGCTTTGAACTGCAATCCTCGGATCTCAGCCTCCTGAGTAGCAAGGATTGCAGGTGTAAACCAGCAGTGCCCAGCTGGGAACTTGAATCTTGTGGGAGAAAATAATAATGTAGAAAACAATCATGTAGCCAGGTGCTGGTGACTCATGCCTGTAATCCTGAGATCTGAGTATCACAATTCATAGGCAGCCCTGGCAAGAAAAGTCAGTGAGACTCTTATCTCCAATGAACCACCACAAAACTGGAAGTGGCTCAAGTGGTAGAACACTAGCCTTGAACTGAAGAGTGCGGAGACAGTGCCCAGGCCGAGTTCAAGCCCCACAACGAAAGAAAGAAAGAAAGAGAGAGAGAGAGAGAGAGAGAGAGAGAGAGAAGAAGGAAGGAAGGAAGGAAGGAAGGAAGGAAGGAAGGAAGGAAGGAAGGAAGGAAGGAAGAGAGAGAGAGAAAGGAAGGAAGGAAGAGAGAGAGAGAAAGAAAGCAGGCAGGCAGGCAGGGAGGGAGGGAGGGAGGGAGGGAGGGGAAAAGAAAGAAAGGAAGAAAGAAAGAAGGAAAGAAAGAAAGAAAGCAGGCAGGCAGGGAGGGAGGGAGGGAGGGAAAAAGAAAGAAAGGAAGAATGAAAGAAAGAGAAAAGAAAACAATAATATAGAAAGATAAACATTATTGTCCAGACAGGACAATGTGTCTGGCAATATCGAGTAGAAGTAGCTATCTCCTTATGGGGTCAGCATGGGGAGAACTCAGAAGAATCAAACGTTAAACATAGAGATTATAAAGTAAAATGGAACTTAAAATTTTTCTAGGCTAATATCCTAAACATATGGATTGGAAAACTAAGTTTTAGAGACATTAAATGATCTGATGATCTAAATATTTTCTCCATATTGAGTAATACTTACGGACAACTTCTTCTTTACTACCTGATTCTTGTGCTAAAATAAATTCTCTGTAAAAGGAAATTAAACAATTGAGTTAAATATTAATAGAGCACCTGTGAGAAAAAGAATCTAAGTAACTTGATACTTACTTTGCATTAACAAGAATAATTAACATTACAAAATAAATAAAAAATGGATCTGCTTGTTGAAGATATCCATCCCATATTGCCTGAGTGACTTCAATGGAACAGTAATATGCAAAAAGACTTCCAAGCTGTAATCAGGAAATAAAATGAGAGACATAAACCACTGGAGATGACCTGGTCTCTTACAAGTATTAAATGATTAAGTAATATCACATCAAATTATCTGTACCTGATATTTAATATGTACTTCAGTGCTGAAATCTAAGGGCAAAATGGCACAGTGGGCCAATCAGGCACCTCACTTAACCTTTCTAAGGATGCCATTTCTACTGTTAAAAGCAGGAGAGGAGTTTGAGGGCGTATGTATTGCTACTCATTTTCAACCACTGTTGTAAAAAGAGAGGTAATTAACCTGGAATATGTTAAACAATGCAATACATTTCTCTGCCATAACTCAGTAACAAGTATTTTATGTAGCTCCAAGGGTAGCTAGTGCAATCAACTTAGTTTTTACAGCATAGTTTTCAAATTTACAAGGTATTTGTGAAGATCAAACACTCAGTAAAATTTTAATGACAATGTAAGCGTAAATTGATTTACATTTTAAGTCATTTGAAAGAGATAAAATTACTATTCTTCAATAGATTTCAGCTCTCTGGTTTTGTCTTGCAAATAAAAGACTTTTTACAATCTAAGTTTCTCTACAGCCTAATTGTGTTGAAATTGAATGAATTCAATACTTTGATTAGACAATTTTCATCAGGTTTGGAGATAACTCCATCTAGAGGATTATATCAATAACATCTTTAATGACTAAATCAAATGGGAATCCATATATTTAGTTCATTCTTTATGCCTGGTGCCAAATTATTGTTATATCATTGTCTATTATCTTTAATTCTTACTTGCTAAGTAGACATTTTCTCCCTATTTCACAGACAAGATGATAGACTGGGATGAAATAAATTTCTGAAGCTAATGAGGAACCATGTACTAGAAAAAAATCTAAGACTCAACAGCCCATGTAAGGGTCACTCTAACTGTCCAAAATGCTGCTGATTCTTTTTGCTGTTGTTTGAAAAATTACTATCACAAATTCCAATTAAAAGGTTTAAATACGAACAGAATAGTAATATGCATCTTTAATCTCAGCTGAACTCACATCACCATTTTATTGCCACTATTATGGGTTCTTCAGGTGTAAAAATTAGTTTGTTTCATTTCATGATTAAAAAAAAACAACCGAAACTACTCTATTTTCATCAACATGATACCAGTATTAAGAATGAATTAACTGGCAGAGCAGCTAGAGGCAAAGCAGTTGTTTCAAAATTCGGGTTAAATCTACTGAAATAGTAGAGTACTATTTCAGACTTCTGGTAATAGAAACGGCATCTTCTAGGCAGAGAGACCTCTATTACTTAATGCTCAAAAGAAATAATATTTTGCTTTAACATAACTAGATTTAATGGTAGCATATGAATGGTAGCTCAAAGAAGCTAAGGTTTTATAGGCATTTTATTAATTTGACTGCAAAGTGCCAGTGAGAACTACTAACCCAGAATAAGACTTCCTAATGAAAATACAAATAGAGAAAGACCACTAAGTTGTATTTTACATTGTTTTACAGTAACCATTGGAAATACAATTTTTTTTCAGATTGGTTACCAGTTTATAACACCATCAATCTTTTTTTCAGTGATGGGGCTTGAATTCTGGGCCTGGACACTGTCCCTCAGCTCTTCAGTTCAAGGCTAACACTCTACCACTTGACCAAAGCACTACTTCTGGTTTTCTGGTAGTTTATTGGAGGTAAGAGTCTCAAGGACTTTCCTGCCCAGGCTAGCTTTCAACTGTGATCCTCAGATCTCATTCTCCTGAGTAGCTAGGATTAGAGGAGTGAGCCACCAGTTCCTGGCACACCATCAAATTTTTAAAAGTTTTAAACTGAACTGATATTTAAATATACTGCACGTATATGCAGAAATAGGTACTAATTGCTACATTTAACAAATATATAAGTATATAATTATTATATAAGATAAGATGCATCAATAGATTCTAATTATGTAAGTTCTATTTCTATTCGTGTGCAAAAAAAGGTTAACCCTCCTATTACATAATCTAAACCTAAGAGCAAAAAACCCTATGTTAAATGTCAGTAATTTTCTTCTTTTCTTTTAGTAATAATAATTATAATTTATAACTTTTTTCTTCTTCTTGAAAAATAGCACTTCCTAACAATAGTTTTATATAAACTATTTTTCATTAAGTGCTCCTACTTTCACTTCATTACCCAGTTGAGTGCATAGGAGTCTGGAGTAATTTTCTTTGTATCAAGAAAAGAACAAAGCTCTGGCTCGTGGTATTGGATAAGTAATCGGAAAAGATGGAATGGTCTCCCCTTCAGGGAACAATCCCTAAAAGACAAGAGAAATAAACTTTTTCATTAACGGTTAAAACTGATCATATCATTGATCAATCCCTCTACAATAGTCATCTTTTCTCTTCCCCCTTTCTTCCCCTCACCCCCCCAACCCCCCGCTCCTAAGAACATCAAAGCATTCATACAAACTGATCTGGAATAACCAGGCAGAGCTTTCTTGGTATCCCTTTTAATACACCTGGCAAGTGCACAATGACTTTTCAAAGATTCTCTCCTGGTGAACCCAGGCAGTATTCAATTAAGAGGACTATAAACAATCACTTAAAATGGCACTTAGCTTAATGCAATAAAGTTAGGGTCCTGTCTTCTTTTCTGCCAAGTAAAAGGAAACTCCTGGGAAGACTAGTCCTAGTTTTTATATTCAACCTGGAATATCCTTAAGCAAAAGTGTAAGGTAGAATGACCACAGATGAACATTTCAGAATAGCCTGTGACTCAGAAACTATCCAAGTGACCAAGGTACCATATATCCTCAGAGTGAATTCCAGAAGGTACCAAATTCTCAACTTATTGAATAGTTGTTCTACTTCAAAGAATTGTTGTGGAAGTGGAAAAGTTAAATGTAAATATTATCTTAAGGTAAAAGGCACTAAATACATATTTTGCCTTTTTAATCACAATACCTTCTTCCAAAAATGTTTGGAAGTTCCAAACAACTTCTACTACAAAGTACTTTAATAGTAGAAATGATTATATAAAAGGCATAGAGATACATTCTGGGCCATAGATTCCCTGTAGTCTCTGTCCATTCTTTAGGTTCCTCCACCCATGGACATGGTAGCCACTCACAACCTTAAACTGAAAGTCACCATCACCATACCCATGTAACCAACTGACAACCCCTTGGATCAGGTCAAAACCACATCCATGCACTACACTGACTTTTCAGGAAGCACAGTTGCTTCCTCCTTCCGATATACAGCCTCTACTTCCACTCAGCAACCTTATTTCTCAAGTTGGAGGCATGTCTCAGTTGGTAGAGGGCTAGCCAATGAGCAAAAGCATCAGGTACCAAGTTTAAGTCCAAGTTTAAGTTTGGTCTTGGACCAAAAAAAAAAAAAGGAAAGAAGCCTTATTTCTAATTCCCACATCCACAGCATTCTTATAGTCCTCTATGTCCTGCAAGTTTCTTAGATGCCACCATATGCATATTAATTTGTTTTAGTGTGTTTACATTTTTAGTCTTTTGTAGCTTTTTTTTTTTCCAGAGCTGAGGACCGAACCCAGGGCTTTGCTTGCGCCGGGTGGGCGCCCTTCTGCTGGGCTAAACTCCCAGCCCCATGTGTTTACATTTTTAATACCTCAAAACCAAACAGAATTTGACTGCATGGAAAAAGAACCTCTCAAAAGGTAATATAATCTTAATGTAAATGAAACTAACCCCTCACAAATCTAACAAACTAATCATTAAATGGTCAAGGGAGCTAAAGAGAGACTTCGCAGAAGAAGAGATAAAAACGGCAAAGAAACACATGAGGAAATGTTCATCATCCCTGGCTGTAAAGGAAATGCAAATAAAAACAACAATGAGATACCACCTTACTTCAGTCAGAATGACCTACATCCTAAATTCAGCCAACAACAAATGCTGGAGGGGATGCGGAGAAAGGGGAACCCTACTACATTGCTGGTGGAAATGGACACTAATATAGCCACTTTGGAAAGCAGTCTGGAGGTACCTCAGAAAGCTAAATATAGACCTCCCCTACAACCGAGCCATACCACTCCTAGGCATCCACCCTGAACAACAGGAACCAGTATACAAAGACACATGCACCTCCATGTTTATTGCAGCACTGTTCACAATAGCCAAGATTTGGAAACAACCCAGATGCCCCACTACTGATGAGTGGATCCAAAAAACTATATACAATGCAATATTATGTACCTATATACAATGGAATATTATGCAGCCATTAGAAAGGATAAAACATGCCATTTCAGGGAAATGGATAGAACTAGAGCGAATTATTTTGAGTGAGGTAAGCCAAGAACAAAAAGACAAATATGATCTCCCTGGTATGTGTGGATGCTTAAGCCAAAATCCAAGAAGATATGACAAGGTAAACAGGACTTATGAAATATAGGACAACTACTCATTTTGTTGTATTATTACTAAATGACTCCATCTTCTTGACCATATATATGATAGATATGCGTACTCAATGGAGGAAAGCCAGGAAGAGGACAGAATAAATGGGAAATGGAACAACATACAACAAAGGGGCCCATCAGCTGCACTGGACATAGAAGAAAAAGAACTAAGCAACCCAAAGACAGTGATGGGAAGAGAGGAATGAGAGGGAAAGAGGGAACAGCCTACACTAAGCAAAAGGAAAGAAATGTAAAGAACACCTGATGTGGAAGACATAATTTGTATCGTCAAAGCTCATAGAATTCACAAACTGTATAGACCATGATAATGACAATTTGCCTTCTGAAGGTTAAAATGTGTTTGTAACTTTAACTAAGTATCACTATTCCACAATACTGTGAAATATATGACATTTATGTAATCAACTAATCTCAATTTTTTTTTTAAAAAGTGAGCAAAGGGATGCATTAGGAATGATGGGTGACAATGTTGTCAGACACCTTATATTCATGTGCTGTTTTATAGAATGGGAACTTCTTTGTACTACTTAAAGATAATAAGAATTAAAAATGTCAAAAAAATCTTAATATAAGAACGCAGTACTTTTTAACCACTCTGTTAAAAATACAAGATATTTCAGAAGTTGGGTTAAAGTATGTATTGCTGTGAACAAAGTGATGATTCAGTCTTCATTTGGACAACATGCTTTGCTAATTCATCAGACTCTGCTATCAACTACTCCATTTAGCTTTTGTAGTGAGATGCATTTTACCAGTCACAAAGGAATGAAGCAAGAATGTCATATAATGAAATAGCAAAAATACCTAACAGGGTAAAGCATAAGTCAGCATAATAAAAGCCACTATTTATTGAGGAAATGTCATGTGCCAGACACTATGACAAGCATTTTACCAAGTTAGTTCATCTCATCTTTACAAACAACTCAAGTTATAGGTGAAAACTAAAGTACAATTGAGATTAGGTAATTTACATTGCTAAGCATTAATAGACCAAGCTGGGTGACAGAGGGTCACACCTATAATCCTAGATACTCATGAGGCTGAGATCTGAGGATGGCAGTTCAAAGTCAGGCCCCATAAGAAAGTCTGTAATACTCTTTATCTCCAATTAATCACTGAAAAACTAGAAGTGGCACTGTGGCTCAAGTGGTAGAGTACAAAAGGGAGCTCAGGGACAGTGCCCAGGCCTAGTTTGAGCCCTGTAACCAGAGGGGGAGAGGGGGAAGTGATGGACCTAAAATGTATATACAAAACATGGGCATTGATGCAACATTGGTATTTACTCACTAGACACTATGTTGAAAATGAACTATATAATGGTGGGTGGGAAAACTGAGAGAGAACAAGAGAAGGGGTGACATTGTCAAAAAATAAATGTACTCTTTACCTGACTTATGTAACTGTAATCCCTCTATATATCACCTTTACAATAGCAATTAAAAAGGGGATAAAATAAATTTAAAAGTAGGCGTTAAATCATTAAGCCATACTGACTCCCTTCCATATATAAAATTTAGTATTTCAGCAATAGGTATTTTGGCTAAAGGACTAGGATATAGCTCAAGTGGTATGATACTTGTCTAACAAGCTCAAGGCCCTGAGTTCAATCCCCAGTACTGTTCCCAACTTCATAAAAGGCTACTTAAAGAAAATAAAACAAGACAAAAAGTTTCATGTAAACATTAAAGGGCTGTGTTCAAGTGGCAAAGCACAAGATGAACAAGCAAGCCAAGTAAGAGAATGAGAGACTAAGGCCCTAAGTTCAAACCCCAGATTACAAAAAGAAAGAAAGAAAGAAAGAAAATCACAGCTTCAATATTATTAAAAAAATGGGTGATTAGAAATTATTGTTATATACACAGCCATTCCTATGCACATATCCCAGAAGTACAAACATACCCCCACAAAACTTGTACACAATCATTCATAGCAAGATATTCATAATAGCCCCAAATGAAAACAACCCAAATGCCCATCAAATAATAATAAAATGTGTTATATACTCCATTTTATGTAATTATAGTCTTTTTTTTTTGTTGGTGGTGGGGCTTGAACTCTGGGCTTGGGCACTGTCCTTATGTAATTATAAATCAGACACACACCTTATAGTAGTCACTGTTTAAATCAGAAAATAAATAAAACATTCACTCCTAGAATAATATGTTACACACAAAAGCCATAGAAAAAGTGGAAATCAGTTAACTATCCAAGTCCAGAGCCATAGTCCACGTCTACAGAACACTAGCACCGATTGGGAAAATCTCATCAAATACTGATGCATTAGTCCCATCACCATACCTGAGAGATTTTGATTTAAGTAGGCATGCAAATAGTAGGATTAAGAGTTACACCATTACCCTAGTGGGCATCCGAGGTCTACAGTGAAGCCAATAATCTAGATTATGTCTACGGTTTCTTTCGGCTCAAAAATTCTGATCCCCAGCTCTAAGAACTACAATTTTTTTCTGACCTCTTGAGTACCCCCAAACTAGTATGACTACAACTACCAACGTTTTTCTGGTTTGCCTAGGAAAGGTGGTTCTGATACCAAATGATTAGCCCTCTCTCCCATCATACACTCCCGTATCACTCTGTATTTTACCTTCCTAAGACTCAGTTTGCTTAATACTTTTATCTCTGTGACATGTTCCTAACTGTAATCCCAGCATGTCACATAAGAGGTACCCCCAAAATATTATTTTTTACATAGATACTGTAATACTATTTTTTAGGGAAAGATACTAAAATATAGAGAGAGCACCAAATAAACCTCAAGAGTTACGTTACATATAACAACTCTAGAAGTAGAAATTATTAACTAAAAATCAAGTCAAATAACAATTATGATTCAACCTTAAAAATTACATTAATTTTTTTACCTTACCATCAAAGTAAACCTAACCATTTTAGTCCATTATTCACCAGACCATTATTCACTTCTGAAACCGTAACTAATCATATTTTACCTGGGAATGTACTTATTCATGATAGCATAAAAGCAGTTGTATAAATCACTCCGTGGCAGCTGAAGATGCACCAGTGGTTTCAGTAGATGTATCCAGCTAAGGGATGTACTATATTTAGTGTTGCGTGATTTACAATAAAAAGTAATCACAGATTCAATATCCAGAAGTAACTCTGATGCCTTTTCCTCTGGCACTGAGAGATGGTCTGGAAAATAACCGTCAAATTAAAGTTATCAGCCAAGTACCAGTGGCATGCCTGTAATCCTAGCTACTCAGGAGGCTGAAATGTGAGGATCAGGTTCAAAGCCAGCCTAGGCAGGAAAATCTGTGAGACTCATCTCAAATAAACCACTAGAAAACCAGCAGTGGCACTGTAGCTCAAGTGGTAGAGTGCTAGCCTTGAGCTGAAGAGCTGAGGTACAGTGCCCAGGCCCAGAGTTCAAGCCCCACAACCAACAACAACAAAAAGTCATCAAGGATCAGTTAGAGGTTTAGCGATTGAACATACCAACATACCAATTGCTTACAAATATACAGTACGAGTGCATTTAGATCATGACAAAGTAAACTACACAAAAGCATTTTTCCCTATTTCTGTTTGTGTGTGTGTGTGTGTGTGTGTGTGTTGTGTTTTGCTGAGAATGAGACCCCGGGCCTTGTGCATGCTGGGGAAACATATTACCACTAACTTACATCACAGCCATACTTTCGCATATATGCATATATATGCACATATATGCAGACACATACTTGTTGGTTATATAGGCATATGCCTATTTATATATAATATATACATATAATATATATACCTATTTAACCAATAAGTTAACTAAAATGTGAAAGTTAAAAGATGTCCAATGGAAAGATAAATGAAAAAGAGAAGTATAAACAATTCGTATTATGTTTTTACAGTGATTAGAAACCAATTCATTCATAATTTGTTTTTCTACAATAAATCATAATCTATAATATATAAACTTTTAGAACATAGCCCCTTTAAATTGAACATTGTAGATCATCATACATATCTCTAATTCCAAAAATAGGTTTTAAAATGTGATAAAACTATACGTGTAAGCCAGGAAATACAATTCAGTGGTATAGCCCTTGCCTAGCATGTACAAAGCCATAGTTCACAGCAAAATGACAAATGTATATAAAAAATCAATACATGTATCAAAGAAATAGTAAAAATTAGGCTCCTATAGTTTCATAGGAACTTTAAAAGACATATACAACTACTTATAAGCCCTTAAGAAATTCAATGTACCTCAAATTATAAAAAGAAAACCAATTTTAAACTTACCTATAAATTCTAGGCAATCTTTATGAATAATGTTCTGTTCTGGCAAGTCTAAAATACCATCCCATGATGCCAAGCTATCACCTTTTCCTGCAACATTCAGAGCAATCTGGAAGAAAGATTTAAAAAGCAACAGATTCATATGGTATTTCTCATTCTTGGAAAATACACTGTAATAATTTTATTCAGGAATAACAACCAAGATTACAAAGTATCTGTACTCCACCAAATGCTGAACTCTTGGTGACATTACTATGAACCAAAAGGGTTATTTTAAATTCTCCTCTGTTAAATTTGACTACTTCATATTGATTTAGTGAAAAGAATTACATTGAATCTTTATTATATTTATACACACACAACTATTCAAGCACTCTTCAAGCACTTGTAATACTCACAAAGATTATATCTGTGTCATATAATAAAATATAAATATTTGATGAATTGAGTAAATGTTTTTATAAGATTTTTAAAGAATGTACCAGAGCAATATATTGATCAAAATATTAAAATGATGTATTAACCAAATTCAAAAAGTACGTCCTTCCCAGCAGAGAAGGTGGCTCAGTGGTAGAGTGCTTGCCTCACATGCATGAGGCGCTGGGTTCGATTACTCAGTACCACATAAACAGAAAAAGCCACAAGTAGCACTGTGGATCAAGTGGTAGAGTGGTAGCCTTAAACAAAAGCAGCTCAAGGACAGCACCCAGGCCTGAGTTCAAGCCCCAGGATTGGCAAAAAAAAAAAAAAGTCTAGTCAACTGCAAAATATCTAAGTCAGGCGATGGTGGCTCACACCTGTAATCCTAGCTACTCAAGAGGCTGAGATCTGAGGGTCGAGGTTCAAAGCTAGCCTAGGCAGGAAAGTCCATGAGATTCTTATCGCCAATTAACCACCAGAAAACTGGAAGTGGCGCTGTGGCTCAAATGGTAGAGTACTCGCCTTGAGTAAAGAGTTCAGGGACAGGCTCAGAGTTCAAGTCCCACAAAAAAAAAAAAGAAGTTGAAATAATCAAATTTCATGTAAAATAGGTACATAAAATAGCTGAATAAATTATTGTAATTCTAAGAGATTACTATTCTTTAGTTGTTCAATGGTCTTTGGTTACTTTAAAAGTCTTTAGAGTGGAGCACTAGAGGCTCATGCCTGTAATCCTACTCTGGAGTGTGAGATGTGAAGATCATGGTTCAAAGCCAGCCTGGGCAGAAAGGTCCATGAGATTCTTATCTCCAATTAGCCACCAAAAAGCCAGAAGTAGAGGTATGAAACAAATGCAAGAGAGTTAGCCTTGATGGAAAAAAAAAAAGTTAAGGATAGTACGCAGTATGCAGGCCCTGGTTCTAGCCCCAGGACTGTCAAAAAAAAACAAAAAAGCTTAGATCATTCTATATGAGATATTATATTCTTTATTTTACTCACTAGTTATGTTTACCCATTTCAATGAACTGTCCTCATTAACATTATTGCTCATGGCCACAAACAGAAAGCATTCTCCAAAATCCACACCATAGACTGGAGGTGTGGCACAAATGGTAATGCACCAGCCCAGCAAGCAGAACAATCATGAAGCCCAGAGTTCAAACCCCAATGAGAGGAAAAAAAAGACAAATTAAAACCCAAACCATTATGAAATATACTACAGAGACACACATGTTAATAAGGTATTAACCAATTTTCTGAATATGGTATGCTCATAAAATAGTAAAGCCTTTTCCAAGAGCTGAAAATAAATTTTGAAAAATACTAAGTGGTTAGACTTTTCTCATTTTAGTTTGTAGTTACCTTCCAAACTTTGGCCCTCAGGTCAGCAGGCAGTGGTCGCCCTTGAATTATATTTCTCAAAGTTTCAAGATCACAACCTCCTGCTTCCAAAGCTTCTTCAAGATCCTTTTCCCTAAACAAAAACAGGTCCTATTTATTAAGGTAACTTTTACAGTTCTTACTCAAGATTCATTGGTAGGCATGGCCTATGAAAGGTTATGTCTAAGATAAAAAGGTCTTGGCAATCAAAATGTAATGTCAAGGCATACCAATTAGTATAAATGGAAAATAAATTGGACAGATCTACAAACAAGTACATAGTCAATAAATACATGAAGAAACGTTCAACATTCTTAGCCATAAAGGATATGCACACGAAATTCCATCATTAGTAAAATCAACCAATGTTGATGAGGATGTTGGAGAAAAAGTAATCCTTATACTGTACATTGTTGGTAGAAATGTAAATTAGCACAGCCACTGTGGAAATCAGTATGGAGGTTCCTCAAAAAAACTAAGACCAGAACAACATGCTGTATGATCTCACTATACCAATCTTCACTATACATCTGAAAGGAGTATAAGTCAACAAACAAGATAGATATCTGCACAATCATGTTTATTACAGCATGAGTCAAAATAGCCACGCTGTATGGTCAGCCAAGGTATCTATCAATTCAGAAATAATGCATATGTCATCTATATACATAATGGAGTATTATCTAGACATATAAAAGAATAGAATTATTCTAATGGATAGAACTGTAAGTGAAATAAGCTAGAGTTAGAAAGACAAATATGTATGTTCATCTCATATCCAGACTGAGGAAGAAAATGACACATGTAAAATGTTTGGGGTTGAGGACCAATGAAGGGAGGAAAGTGAAAAGGTAAATATTGTCAAAGTTCTTCATATACATGCATGAAGACAAAATAAAACATATTTAAAAATTATCTAACTGCATTTTCAAAGCTCACAGAACTCATAAAATTTATAGACCAGGATAAAGACAATTTGCCGCCGCCAGACACCGGTGGATCATGCCTGTAATCCCAGCTACTCAGGAGGCTAAGATGTGATGATCACGGCTCAAAGCCAGCCTGGGCAGGAAAGTCCCTGAGACTCTTATCTCCAATTAACCACCATAAAAACTGGAAGTGGCAATGTGGCTCAAGTGGTAGAGCGCTCGCCTTGAGCTGAAGGGACAGCACCCAAGCCCAGAGTTCAAGCCCCATGACTGACAAAAAAAAAAAAAGACAATTTGCTCCATGAAGGTTAGGATGTTTATGACTTTAGGTATCACTATCCCACAATACTGTGAAATTTATGTAATCAATCACAATAAAAAAAATTGCTATAAAAATATGCTATGAAGCTAGGAATAGGGGTTGGGCAAACCAAAAAACAAAATTACCTAAAAAGGAGAGGGAAGAGGAGTAAGAAAGAGTAATAGTGTGAATTTGATCAAAGTACATTATACGAAAGTATGGAGGTATCACAAGGAACCTCTTTTGTACAAATAATATATGCTAACAAGAAAAAAGAGAAACATTTTGATCTTTTGCTATATGATCACAAAATACTGAAAGGAAAATGGAGGGAAAGATATTTGAAGTCTGTTCCTCAGCTGCAGACCTATAGTTGATAAAGATTTGGGCTTTCTCCAAAAACACGTAAGACATCCTGCCAGAATTTGAAGCTCAGTTTGTAGCTGAAAAAAATTCACTAGCATCTCATCACTTATGATCAAAAGTTTGACTGAAATGAAGAACTAAAAATAACAAACAAGTAAACTAGAATTTTTCCACTTTTCAGTACAAAAACTTTACATTCTTTTTAAAGTTAACTTTGTCAAATCCCTTACTATTCCAGACAACAAAGCCTGTGGGGGGGGAGGGGGAAGGAGAGGGCAAAAAAAAAAATGCCCAAACCCCAAAGTAGTTTTTAAATCACAATAATGGACAGGAACATCTTGTTGATACAGCTGTTGTTGAGTTCTTTGATGTTGTCCTCAAGGGAACCACAAACTGTGATCTCCAGCAGTACAACCATGAGCAAGAAGAACTCCTACAGAGACCAGAAAGTGCTACACCTCTATGCCTTATATAGTAAAAGATACTGCTCACAAACCTAAATAATTAAAAATATGCGCTCTGAGCAAGGCAAAGGTTCAGCTAAAGATCTTCCACATTACAAATGTGCTTGAAAAAATCGCAAGAACTGAAAACCACAATTTTCATGTAAAAACACTTCATGGAAGAGTCAGCAGAGATAGGAACTCTATACAGCACTCATGTCTCACATAGAATTTTTCCCCCTAGACCAACTATTCACTTTTGGACAAGCAATACTAACAATTTTAATGCACAGAAGCAAATGCATGCGGATATAAATGGATATGATATATATTTCTCAGTTCAAGATTATGTTACTGACCTTACAAGCTAAGGCTGATATGAATATACTAGATATTGAAACAGGTCTTAAAATAGAAAAATACAGGCCTGCTCATGTATTCTAGTAAGTATGTAAAACAAGTAATGATTTCCTTTGCTCAGAAAGTAAAAAGTAAAGCAAACAGAGTTTTTTGTTTTTTTATTTGTCGGTCATAGGGCTTGAACTCTGGGCCTGGGCACTGTCCCTCGGCTCTTCAGATCAAGGCGAGCACTCTACCACTTGAGCTACAGCGTCACTTCCGGTTTTCTGGTGGTTTATTGGAGATAAGAGTTTCATGGACTTTCCTGCCCAGTATGGCTTTGAACTGCAATCCTCAGATCTTAGTCTCCTGAGTAACTAGGAGGGTTCTGCAGGTAGAAAAGAGAAGCCCACCTCCCTCGTTGTTCTGTGACTTTGAATGTTTCATATATTAGAATACCACAGGTTATGTCAATCATCACTGAAACATATATTAGTATAATAAATATCACAGGTTGCTTCAAATTTAATCTTCCAGACATTCCCCTAATTTGATACTTTGTCATAGAATTATCTAACTTAGGATCCCAAGCTGCATTATAATTACATCTAAGCAAACAATGCAATTAGATTTATATGGAGTTAGTTCATGTTTATACTCATAGCAATAACTTAATTAGATTTTGTTTCCTCAACCAAATGGTGAGTAACATATGGAGTATTTGTACAATGTTGAGGAAAAAGTGTAAATTTCCAATCACTACCAAATTTAATATGCATTTCCAAGTAGTTCTAGCATTAACAAATTCAACTAAAATTTTGGGGGTTTTTTTCTGAATAAATCACGTTGAATCATATGGAAAAGTGTGATTTAAAAGATCAGGACTGGGCTGGTGGCTCACATCTGTAATCCTCAGATCTCCAATTAACCTCCAATTAACCATCAGAAAACTGGAAGTGGAGTTGTGGCTCAAACTGGTAAGAGTGCTAACCTTGACCAAAAAAAAAGCTCTGGGACAGCATCCAGACCCTGAGTTCAAGCCCCAGAAACCCACCCCCACCCCTATCCTCCACTAAAAAAAAAAAAAGATTAGATTTAAAAAAAAGAAATATACTCATTACTTATGAAATGTTAACACCTCTGTACAACACTTTAATAATAATAAAATTATATTTAAATAAATAACAAACTAGATTCCACACATTGTGTTCCTAAAACTAAAAATCTGTAAAATATCTCCCACTTGTAAATACAAGTAAACTTTTGTAAACTGTCTTTTTCTCAGCTACGCTCTAAAAATATTTTTCCATAATTTTGAGACTTGTGGAAATCGTTTAAGTGTAGATACTGTCACCAAACAGAAGATAAAACCAAGACTTAATCCCCTACTATTTTTTCCATATATATAAAAAACTGATGCCAATATTAATCATTCCCTATTACTCCTCAGAAACCAGTCCTCTTGTTCCCTTCCTGGCAAATATTCATTCATCTCGAGTCTCTATATCTTTACCTAGCTGGACATTTCATATAAATGGAATCACATAATATGTGGCCTCTGCACACAGACCCTTTTCAAACTGTACTACAATCCTAGTCTTTTCAACTAGAACATGTAACTTGCAAAACAAGTAGTATTTAGGTATCTTCTGAAGGTATCTTCATGTAGTATTCCTTCTGCCAAAATGATTAAAAAAATATAAGTGCCCAAACAAACCACTACACTGCACAGTTCTGATTTTAAAACTGTTTCTATTATTATCTAACACCTTACACAGCTTGAATATAACCAGTATTCAGCAAATGTTTTCTGAACTACAAATGCTTTGCTCAACTATTTTGTTTCTTGATACATAAAGAAAGGCATTGTCTTTGGTTTATACCAAGTAGAATCCACATTTCAGCACTATGCAACAGAAATACTTTGTCAAGCCTATTTTATCAATTCTGTTCAGAATACTCCTCCTCATTGGCTGTATATTACAGCATATTTAACTCAATTGTCTCACTAAATTTATACAAAAAAATTCACTTATATTCTCAGTGCAAATGAGTGTATGTGTCTATATGAATTAATTAAAATGTATTTCTTTTGCATGAAAAATCCAATTACTAACCTTATTGTTGCTATTAAAACTACCAGAGACAGCCAGGTACTGGTGGCTCACGCCTATAATCCTAGTTACTCAGCAGGCTCAGATCTGAGGATCTCGGCTCAAAGCCAGCCTGGACAGCAAAGTCCGTGAGACTCTTATCTCCAATAAACCATCAGAAAATCAGAAGTGGCGCTGTGGCTCAAGTGGTAGAGCGCTAGCCATGAGCTGAAGAGGTCAAGGACAGTACCCAGGCCTAGAGTTCAAGCTCCACGACCAACCAAAAACAAAAAGCAAACAAACAAAAAAAAAAACCCTACCAGAGGCAAAATATGAGACGTAAATATTTTGGAATTACCTTAAAGACTATAAAATCTGCATTAAAATTAAGTCTTTAATGTAAATAGTACTGATAAAATACTAAGCTCTCCAGTTTTTTTCTTATAAGTTCTCTTCAACTTCTTTTTGTTTGCCCTCTGATTATAGTTTTTGTGCCAATATTCGGGTTTGAACTCAGGGCCTGGATGATTTCCCTTAGCTTTTTTGCTCAAGGCTAGCGTGCTATCACTGAGCCACAGCTCCACTTCCAGCTTTTTGGCAGTTAATTGGCTATAAAAGTCTCACAGATTTTCCTGCCAGGGCTGGCTTCAAATCTCAATCCTCAGATCACCATCTCCACAGATGTTACATAAATGACACGTGTGACACATGCATGACATACTTAACATATAAATGACATGCATAACATGTGTGGCATATAAATGACACACCTGGCATATTGACATGTCACACCTGGAATATGACATACAGATGAAACATATGACATGTAAATGACATACTGTAGATGACACATGACATGAATGGCCTGTGTGGCATATATTGCATATGTGTCATAAACGACATGAATGACATGACAAATGCTATGTGCGACATATATGACACATGGCATGTGACATAAACGACATGTGGCATGTGATTGACATGTATCATAGATGATACAAGTTACATGTATGGCTAGGACATGAATGTCATTTACATGTGTATGTCATTTACATGACATGTGGCAAAATTGGGGGCATGACATATATAAAGCATGTATGACACAAGCATGGTATATGACATGAGTGACATGAATGACACACATGGTACATAAATGACAAGTGGCATATGAATATGACATAAATGGCATGCATGACATAAATGCACAGGTGACATATCTGACATGATATATGTATCTGACATATGACATAAATGATACAAGTGCCCTAGATCATATACATGACATAAATGACATGTGTGGATTAAGTGGCATCCATGGCATATGTGCCAAAAATGACATATGAATTATATGCATGGCATATATGGCATGATTGCATTATAACATAAATGACATATAAGTGGCATGAATGACATACATGACATGTATGACACATGCAGCATATTAGTAGCATATGTGACATACTGCATGACACATGACATACATGACATGGCAAGTTGCGTATAAATTATGCTCCTGACATATATGGCATATACTGACATATGACATGTAAGTGGCATATGATTGGCATATATGACATAGTTGCTGCTGCTCCTCCTCTTCTTCATCAATCATCATCATCATCATCAACAGCAGCTTCTATGGTGTCCAAGGTGGCCTCAACCTTCTGAGCTCAAGTGATCCTTCCACCTCAGCCTCCTAGGGAGCAGGTACTACAGAAGCATGCCACCTCACATGGCTCTTTAGTTTTGCCTAAGGTAATATCTAGCCTTCCCAGTCTCACAAGCTACCAACAACCTCCTAAAAATTCTCTTTCATAATAAACATAATAACTTACCAGTCACATCTAAAATAGCAATAAGTGACACTGCAGATCTTTTCTCATATTTTAATACTTGTAAAGTGGGGGCCTTGAGCTACTATTACAAAATGTACAAAATGTAAAAAAAAGAACCTATTAACACCAAGCTTAGTGGTACATGTGGTGTTACAGACCTGTAGTCCCAGTATTTGGAGAGCTGACAAAGGAAGGTGACAAATTTGTGGCCAGCCTAGACTACACATAGTACCAGGTCAGCCTGAACTACACAGTGAAACTCTGCAGATAGATAGATAGATAGGTAGGAGGTAGGTAGGTAGGTAGGTAGATAGATAGATAGATAGATAGATAGATAGATAGATAGATAGATAGATAGATAGATAGATAGATAGAAGTTCCAGAAAGGTAGCAAGCTTAGGGAATTTCTGATCAACCTGGTTTTCTATTAAACATTAGTACTACACTCGACAGCAGTTAGACAGCTCACAAAAACATTGAAATAAAAGCTGAGTACTGGTGGCTCATGCTTGTAATCCTAGCTCCTCAGAAAGATGAAATGTGAGGATTGAGGCTTGAAGCCAGCATGGCAGACAAACCTCTGAAATTCTTTATTTTGTTTTGTCCTTCCTTCCTTTCCTTTTTTTTTTTTTTTTTTGTACTGGGGATCAAACCCAGGATATTGTACTTGCTAGGCAAGTGCTTTGCTACTGAGCTATATCCCAACCCAACTTTTTGTTAACTTTTTTTCCCCTAGGCCTGGGGCTTGAACTCTGGGCCTGGGTATTGTCCCTGAGCTTCTTTGGCTCCAGACTAGCCCTCTACCATTTGAGTCACCATGCCACTTCTGCTGAAACTCCTATCTCCAACTAACCTGCAAGAGGCTAGAAGTAGAGCTGTGCCTCAGCATGATGCCCTGAATTCAAGTGCTAGAACCAGCATGAAACACAATAAAACAAAACACAAAGCTGAGAGCTCACAATATGACAGTAAAGTATCTGCCACCAAGAGCAAGGCTGTAAGTTCAAACCCCAGTACTGCCAAAACAGAAAACAAAAAGGAGGAAGACAGGGAGGGAAAAAAATCAAAGTATAGAAGTCAGGAATTCTATATGGAATGACAGCTTACCATGCTACTACATATAGCTGTTCAAGTCTGTACTCATTCATGCATATATTCACGCAACATTTCTTGAGCCACCTATCTATCAGGCACTGCCCTTGAGAAGTTCACTGTTTGAAGAGCAATGATAAGTCGTGTAAATTATAAAATTATTACATAAGTAATAAAACATAAAATATAAAGTATTCATCGTGAGATATACATCACCCCATACCTTGCTAACTGAAGTGTGGTCCATAAATCAGCAGAAGACCTAGTCAGAAATACAGAATCTCAGATCTCACGCAAAATCTTCTGAAACTGAATCTGCATTTTAAAAAGAAATCCAGGCAATTCCAAAGCACATGTAAGTTTTGGAAATCACTGATTTAGAAGATAATTGAGAGCTAGTAAAAGTAATAATCTAAGAATCCAGGTGTGTTTAAGATTCTCAAACCTCATCCTGAGTCTATTAGGAATGTATACAAACCAGGCATAGTGGATCACCTCTGTAATGAGAGCTACTTGGGAAGCAGAGTTAGGACTGGGGACCAAGGCTAGCCCTGGGCAAAGCTTGAAGCAATAGGGGCATGACTCAAGATGTAGACCAAGCTTAAGGTCCTGAGGCCACACTAATATTAAAATAAAAAAGGATGTACATACATTTGGGGGAAGGGGGTGATGGAGTTTGAACTTAGGGCCTCACGCTTGTTCAGCAGGTGCTCCAAAACTTAATCCATGTCCCCAGCCCAAACATAGACTTTTAACAAAGTTTATCTAGTTTAAACAAATTGGAACATAGCACTAACAACAGAAAAAAAAACAGGGAAAAATTATAAACACTGAATTCACTGTAGGCTCATTCAACATAGCAACAATCTACCGTATCTGACTAAAAACAGAGCTAAGGGTCACGCTGTACTATAGTAGCACAAAAGTAATCAACTGTCAAAAACATGCCTCATCTAACTAGATCATAAATTCCTGGAGGGCAGGGACCTAGTTTTATTCTAGTACACTTCCATTTGTAAAATGAATGATCCTTGGTCATTAAGATGAGCTTTTGATAGGTGGTAAGAGAATACATTTTAGAAAACTTTCCACTGGTCAAAATTAAAAATGTGACAGTTACTCTTTTTATAAAACTAAAAGTGTCACAATTATTTAACAATTCATTCACTAAGTACTATAAGAAAAGAGGTTTTACTGAGTCTATGGCTTCAATCCCAAGGTCTTTCCTATATCTAGTAAGTTTCCTACCTGGTAAACTGATGAGAAGGACAGAAAAAGAAAAATTACAAGAAAATAAAGGGAAAACAAAATCCCAACAGAGTATGTAAGATTCTTCCAATCACAAAAGTAAAATAAGCAGGTGTGGGAAGCCACATCAAAGATAAAAATAACCCTAGAAAAGAATAAATGCTACCTCTAATAACCATTCACTCCAGGTCCCTTGTCTAGTACTAGATACACCTAAGCATCCTAATCAAAAAACTTTCTTAAAACAGGTTAGCTTGAGAAACATTTTGCCTAAATGCACCTCAATCAGTTGACTACAGGAAATATATAATTGTCTTCCAAAACTGCAGTATGCATGCTATAACCATCCATGTCACTTTCTGGAAAGTTCTGCAATGTTGACATCACTCTGTTGGGGGAGGGGAGGGGAGAATAGAGCTTGAACTCAGGGACATGTGCTCTTGCTTGGCTTTTTCACTCAGAGTTAGCACTCTACAACTTGAGCCATTTTTTTCTGCCCAGAATAGCTTCCATCCTCAATAGTCAGATGTCAATCATCTGATCAGCTAGGATTACATGAAACACTCATTTTTTAAAAGGAATTCTATAATCCCTTAAGAACTTTTTTAAACCCCAGCAGCATAAAGTTAAAAACAAAACAAAAAAACTTGTCTATGATTTTCCCAGACCTATTTTTCTGCAACTTGTCTTCAGTCATGCAATTTGTTATTAACTCTATAAATAAATCATTCCTGTTACTGCCCTAATGAATATTTTAATCATCAGCCATGTGCAATAGTCAACATTTGACATGTGGCTAGACCAAAATGAAATGAAGGCTAAATGTAAGATATACACCAGATTTCAAGGAACTGGATTAAAAATGAGGAAGAATTTTTTTGGGGGGTGGGAAGGGTAAGTCATGAGGCTTGAACTCTGGGCCTTGGTGCTGTCCCTGAGCTCTTAAGCTCAAGGCAAGCCCTCTACCACTTGAGCACTGCCACTTCCGGCTTTCTGGATGGTTAATTGGGAGATCAGTTTCACTGACTTTCCTGCCCGGGCTGGCTTTGAACTGCGATCCTCAGATCTCAGCCTCCTGAGTAACTAGGATTACAGTCATGAGCCACCAGCGCTGGGCAGAAATTATTTTTTAACAATGATTTTATGTTCAAAATTACATGTTGGATATATTAGCTTAAACAAAGTGATGATTGGAAATAATTTCAACTTTCTTTTTATTTGCTTTTGGTGAGGCTATCAGAAAAAATCTAAGTTATATACATGACTCACATTTTATTTCTTTAGAACAGCTTGCACCTTTTCTTCAAGTTCCATTTCAATCACCAATGCTTCCCTGAAGTTTTTCCCATGAATCCATGTGGAACTTAATAATATTCACACTCCCAAAGAATAAGATTAATTTTATAGTATTACAAAGTGTACCTGTCAGTCCTCCAAGTAAAATATAACCAAACTGAAGAAACCATATCTAGGTCATGATTAGTTCTTCTCCTACACCTTGGAGTGTACTTCACTAATATAATGTTTGATATCTGGCAGTTAAGGTGAATTTTTCTTTTCTTTCCACACTAAAGTAGAGGTCTACCACTGCTTTATATTGTTTGGTGTTTATTTGTGGTAAACAGAAGTGTCAATGAACATGTAATATGAACAAGCCCATAACGTCAACATTTAGATCAATTGTAAAAATTTCGTATTAATAAACACATGAAGTAGGGGACACTGTACTGCGAATAGAAACGAATTCAATGTAGGAGCGTAAGATTAGTAAGACTGGGTGAGTAATGCCTACCAAGAGATTACTGGAGGTCCTTCCCATAACTCCGGGAACAAATCAGGTAAGCATGCAAAGGCTTGGGAGCGTCAAGAACAAAGTTCCACACTGCATTCAAAGCTATGAAATCAAGCTGTAAGGAAAGTGGTAGGAAGGGATAAGGCAAACTTACACCAGAGACAAATATCGGAAAGAAAACAGTTGGAAGCGAGAGTTTGTTTTTGGAAGGAAGGAGGGAGGGAGGGATAAGGAGGAGGAGAAGAAGGAGAAGGAGGAGGAATATCATCAGTGTGGAAGGGTATTTCTGGGTGTTATCTTTGAACCCTCAGATAAAGGTCGCAGGGCTGGGACAAGTTCAAGAAGTCTTCAAATGGTAATACCAGGATCTCTGATCTACGTCCAAGGAACTTCCTTCTCAACCTGCCTACTCCTCTAAGTGCCCAGCCGACCCAGTCCCGAAGGCAGCCTCCTCCGCTCGCTCGCTGGCCCGGCGGACGGAGGCGGAGTGCTGGGCTGGGGCCTGGCTGCTGCACAGCACCCCTCTCCCGGCGCGTCCAGCCCCGGCGCGTCCAGCCCCGGCGCCCGCAGCACAGCCCCGAGGGCGGGGCGGCTGGGAGCCCGCGGGCAGGGGGCGGGGCAGGACGCCGCACCTCGCCGGGGACCGGGGCTCCGTTCCGGGCCGGCGCCAGCCGCTGCCCCGCAGAGCCGCAGGGTGCTGGGGAGGAAGAGCATGGGGCCAGGGGAGCCAATCCTAGGCTCTCACTCACCAGCCGTCGCCGCCCGACGTCGGCAGTGGCAGGACCTCTTCTCCTTCCGCCATTGCTGTTGACGTCCACGTCACTTTGCCGGAAAGTGGGTCTGGCGCCGAGAACGACTGTGAGACCCAACGTCGTAAAAGGTCTTCGGAAGTCGGGCAGTGAGGTTCCCACAGTGGGAAAGAAACAGGGCGGGGTCAAGGGAACGGGAGGAATGCGACGCCGTGACGTCACGACGTCCCGAGGGTGAAAAGGCGGTGTCTGGCGCTAGAGGCGTGGTCTAAGGGGAGCTGTTCATCTTTAAAAGACTACAAATCCCAGGATGCCGCGGGGCCCAGCTAGCAGAGTGGCTGTGGCGTGATTGGAGGAAAGCGCGTCTCACGCGCGAGGCTCTGTGAGCGTGGGAAATCGCTGCTTGGCGTCCGCTTAGCGTCGTCCTTCCCACGTAGAGAGCTGAGATCCCTGGCGGTGGAGCTGGGGGCGGGGCGGGGAATGGAGGGATGCTCACAGGGGTATCTTCTTTACGTCTGAGTATTTGATACTTATAACTCAACGGAATAGGAAAGAAAACTGTGTTCTAGCCTTTTACCCGGAGCGTAAAACCAGACTGTAGAACTGGGGGAAGCGGAGCGAGGGGGGGGGGCGGATGAAGGGGGCGAAAAGCTTAAGTAGGACATCAGAGACAAGCAGGCCCCGGCGCCGGTGGCTCACAACTGTCAGCCACTCCGGAAGCTGAGATCTGAGGATCGCGGTCCAAAGCCCGTCTGGGCAGGAAAGACAATGAGACTCTGATCTCCAATTAACCACTAGAAAACCGGTGGCGCTGTGGCTCAAGTGGTAGAGCGCTCGCCTTGAGCTGAAGAGCTGAGGGACAGCGCCCAGGCCCAGAGTTCAAGACCCACGACCGACAAAAAAAAAAAAAGCAGGGTCAAAATGTGCCGACACTGTGAAACTGTTTGCAAACTTTGTGCTGAAATTGAAGATCCTGCTTCTGTAGACAGCTTGCTTGCTCAAAAGCTGTGCAATCTTAGCCACCTGTGAGTGGCCTTTAAAATTCCCTGAGCTGTTTGGATCCCGTACTGTTCCCTACTGCTGCCGTAGTGGGGGACAGTCGCTGTATGGCTAATGACTGACTGAGTGTTGGACTATGTCTTGGGGATTGTGGAAAATCGCAGGATACTTCCTTTTTTATGCCTTCAAAATCTGGCGCCAGTGGTACACGCCTATATTCCCAGCAACTCAGAAGGCTGGGATCTGAGGATCACAGTTTGAAGTCAGCCCCAGCAGAAAGTCTGTTGAGAGTTTTATCTCTAATTAACTATCAAAAAGCAGGAAGTAGAGCTGCAGCTCAAGTGGTAAAGTGTTAGCCTTAAGCACAAATCTCAGAGTCAGCACCCTGAGTTCACACAGTCTTCTAACACCCTGAAAGATCAAGTCCAAATTCAAAATTCAGAAGCAGAAGTAGGACAGTCCTACTTCATAATGGGATAAATATGAAAATTTTGGTGTTACTGTAGTTTATCTATCCAAGTAGTTTGCTTCCTTCCTGTCAATCCTGTGAGAACTGCTTTCTAAAAAGTTCCTGCTTTAGCAAGGTGCTTTGGCTCTTGTTAATTACACTTTGGTTATATCCTTTCCCTGCTGCACCTGAATTAAAACATCTCTATTAGAAGCTCATTGGATTTTGGTTACATCCTGCTAACTAAACCATATCCTTTTGCTAATAGTGAACTTGAGCTCAACCAATGTGAGCAGAGGGGCAGGACCTGCTGCTCACTTGCCAGGTTTGGGGCTGATGACACACCCTTCTGCAGAAGTAAATTGCCTTTCTGAGTTCCTTTCAAGTTGGTGTCCTTATTCCTACGTGACACCCCACCATCCCAAACGATGAGCTAAGCAAAACAATTCCGAACAGATGATGCCATTTGTATTTGGTGTAAGATACATAATGTGCTAAAATATGGGGTTGATATATAGAAGATTTGGGAATAGGATTTGAGTGGGAAGAAAATAGTCAAGTAAAAACAATTTTTTCTTAGAGGTATGAAACTCAGGCTGGCCTTGATTCCAGGCTGGCATCAATTCTGGGCTCAATCTTCTTGCCTCAGCCTCCCTAGTAGCTGAGACTATAGACATTGTCTATGATAAGGGCTTAAATATTCAATGTTGTATTTATTAAGAAGTGGCTACATAGATATACTATATGGAATCTATACTTTGCTATTTAAAATCTTTGAGACTTTAAGACTTAAAGATTGTTTGCATATCATCTTTATAATAACAATAAAAATGTTTATTAGCTAAAAAATGTCACTGCAAAATCCATGGTCCCTGTTTGATGTTCAGTTCTTCATAAGGAAAATTGCTTTTTACATGAAATAAAGCTTTTGATGCTCATGATTGGTAAGAATAAAGTATGTGACTATAGGTCAATTTGTCATCCAAAACTCAGAACCTCCGCCAAATTCCTTCACAGTTATTGCCAGCAGATTTTCAGATGCTTCTCAAAAAAATAATAAAAAGAAAAAGGCTTAAGGTGTTCATTAGTTAAGATGATTCTAATTATCAATTGAAATTAATTTTGTGTGTAATAACAGTAGTGATTTTCATAGTCTATGCAGTCAAAATAATATTGTGGCCAGGCGCTGGTGGCTCACACATGTAATCAATCCTAGCTGCTCAGGAGGCTGAGATCTGAGGATCGCAGTTCAAAGCCAGCCCGGAGAGAAAAGTCCATGAAACTCTTATTTCCAATAAACCACCAGAAAACTGGAAGTGGTACCGTGGTTCAAGTGGTAGAGCGCTAGCCTCGGGCTGAAGAGCTGAGGGACAGCGCCCAGGCCCAGAGTTCATGCCCCATAACCACCACTACTACCACCACCACCACCAACAACAACAGCAATAATATCCTGTTAAACTACATCACTTGAGAGCTGGGG
Source organism: Dipodomys ordii (assembly GCF_000151885.1). NCBI lineage: Eukaryota > Metazoa > Chordata > Mammalia > Rodentia > Heteromyidae > Dipodomys > Dipodomys ordii. Next base: position 10,111,936 of record NW_012267289.1, on the reverse strand, counting down.
GCTTGGCTTAAGTGACAAGAGTGCCTGTTTACCAATCTTGGGAACCTAAATACAAAGCTCAGTACTGTCAAATGCAGATGTCTTTATGTGTACATCTATGTCACTTGACATTTTCAAGTTGTTTTTAATTCTGCAAAAGGTCAAAATTTCTATTCTCTTTTAATAGATTCAGAGCCAGTTTTTCAGGCATGCTACCTTTTCAATATCGGAAAATCCCATGTTTACACAAGCCATGTGTTTGCTCTACTGCTTTGTTGTTGCCACCACGAAATTCTTAATAATTTTGGAACATTTTGCATTGGTCTTTGCAATTTACATATCCAGACTTAGATAGGGTCAATAGCATATTAATGTATACTAGGAGATCTCACCTGTAATTTTTGTTGATATCTTCAAGGGTATTTGTATCTTTGGTTCTTCTCCCTATTCTGTTTTCAGTATTCAGTTTGAGATCATGATATTCATGTTTGAGATCATGATATTCATGTTTGAGATCATGATATTCATGGCGACATCCTCTCTCCTCCAATGATAATTCTAAGAATCTCTCTGTGAAGTCAAGTGCTAGGAAGTGCGTATGCCTGCGATTTTTTGTTTCTTGAACAGGTTCCACTGGCTCACTATGATCTTTATGTTTAGTTGTTAATGTCCAGGCTGCTGAGCTACTACTTGATGTAGGTAAGTCTCCTGCTCATAGCCTTTCTTTTTTAAAACATTTTTTATTATTTTAAAATATAATGTTATTGTTATTATTAAAGCGTTGTACAGAGGGGTTGCCATTCCATAAGTCAGGTAATGAGTATATTTCTTTCTGGACAATGTCACCCCTTCCTTCGCTTCCCTCCCTCCCCTGCCCCCCATCACCCCCTCCATTCCCTGCCCAGAGTTCCTTTTTGTTTATCTTCTGTTCTGCCTGGGCATTTTCCACAGCTTGCTTGTCTTTGGAAAAGACACAAACAAAACACCTGGATCCGTTGGTGCCCAGGATGCTGAGGTAATGTAGGTCTTTAAGGTTGCTAAATCTGCTGATCTTAGCCCTTCCTTTTACTCTAAATCTGGTTTGTTTGCATTTTCCTCCAACATACCTGTCTTCCAAAGATGACAAAGATGTTGAAATAACCACAGATCATTTTCTATTTGTCTTCAGTTTTTATAGATGTGGCTTTCTGAATATTTTTTGTGCTTTAAAAATACTCAAGATCCACCCATTTACCTGGATTGTAAAATATTTATGTTGTTATATATTTATGGCATTTGAGTGGTTGGCCTCTGCTTGCAGCAAACAACAACAACAAAAATCAAAAACCCTTTACAAAAGTGAGAAATTTCATTATGAGATAATCTGCCGGTGTGTTCTTCTCTTTAATTGTCCTTCTCTTTAATTACAAGATTTCTATTGGTGACTCTAGGTGCTATTAGTTGCTCCTTTCATTTTTGTATTCCATCCAGAATTGCCTCAACTGCAATAAGAGCCTTTTGCCTTGAATATTGGGGAACAAATTTGGAATGAAGAAATGATGAACTAGGCGCTGACATTATACATCCTAAACTCAAAAATCTGTGGATCTCTATCCAAATGTTTATCTGGCTCCATCTATATAACGTATTAAAGAGTCAACTTTAATTAGCAAAGATAACTACTGGTAGGATAATGGAAAAATATTATGGTTTCCGGCCCTTTTAATCACTGTTTTCTCAACACATTTAAGTGAATTAAAAGCAGATGTTGAAATTACTGCCAACTGTTCACTCGCTGTATGTGAATGAGAATTAACTCTGTTCTTTTCATCATTAAATTAAATTACAGCCTTCAGTGGTTTAAAAGGTTTTGAAATGCAAAGCCTGATGGGATTTTAAAGTTACAAATAATACTCAATAATTTTGAAAATGTTTGTCCTTGTAAGAAAATAGGAAAAATCCTGGAAACATTTAGAATTCTGAAGCCCTCACATAATATCTGTAGAAAGAAAAATGAATTTGTTATATAACAAGCCCTACATTTTCATGTAGTAACATACCCAAAACATCTTAGAAATGGTGGTCATTCTTAAACAATACAAAATTCAGTATGACTCAGAGCCCAGGTGACAAGGCTCACTAAGAGTTGTTTACAATTTCAGAGGTGGTTGAGCATAAAGAAGGCACAGGTGATATGGACCAAGGCCTTGAGCAAGGTTACTTGTATAATAAAGAAGGTGTCGTAGTTAATGCAGCCTCACAGTAACAGCTAATCTCTTAGAAAACCCTGTGGGGCTTTTTGTTTTGTTTTTTTGTTTGGCCATTCAAGCCTTTGTGTAGTTCTCTAGCTCATTAAATAGAGTAGAAAAGGAAGATAGTGCAGAGATGACAGGAGTCAGATTTCTAAAATTAGAACAAAACATTATGGCTTTGATATTCGTTTCTGTTGAACTTGTATTCTGGACAGCTTAGTACTATGATTTTTATATATTTCAAATTTGCAGGAAAACATATGGCCACAAATTCCAAAGGGTTAAAAGTTTAGGTAAAGACTCTCTTCACTATAATTTTGCTTTTTTTTTCCCCTGACCAATAACAACTTCCTACTGTTAAAAAACCAAGGACTCCTCTATCTGTATTTACAACCCCGGGTTTCCCTTTGCATTCTGCATCGGAGATTCTAGCCATCTCCTGGGTGACTCACCAAACACTCAGAGCTCAGCTCAGGATTTTCAAAGCCAAACTCAGTATGTCTGTCTATCCCCTAGGTTCTGTTTGCCATTTCTACAGAGTTGAAGAGTCTTCAACTGGACACTTAGGCAATATTCTAATGTTTTTCTTCCTCCTAGGAATTTTTGCTGCCCTAAATATTAAGTTGAGTTCTTCCCCTTTACTCCTGAAGCTTTCCTCTTGTTCTCGTTCCTCATTATATTTTATATAAAGGACTTCCTTAATGAGTCTTACTTCCTTCCCCTCTATTCCACATACAGTCAAAACATTCCTGGATTCCAGGAATCCAGACATACAGCCTGTAGAGTCAATTTATTAGAAGTTTTGTTTTGTTTTCGACAGCCTTGGGACTTTAATTCAGGGCCTGGGAACTGTCCCTGAACTTCTTTTGCTCAAGGGTAGCACTCTACCACAGGAGCCACAGCACCACTTCCAGCTTTTTCTGTTTATGTGATACTGAGGAATCAAACCCAGGACTTCATGCATACAAGACAAGCACTCTACCATTAAGCCACATTCCCAGCCTATTTTTTTTAATCACTTGAATTTACTTACAGTTTTCAGTTAATCTCTTCCAAATTGCCCAGCACTTTAGACCAGACTCCAATCTACACATTTGTTACTTGCTTAGCTCTTTCATTTTTGAACTTGTGCTTTGTGGTGTAAATGTTTCTAAAATTAAAATCTGCCCCAAATCCTTCTCTCATTTGCCCTATCTCTATGAAAGAATTCCAACTTCCCATTAAGCTCCTGTAGGGTGATCCTAGAATCATTTGTACGTGGTGAATGTCTCATATCATCATACTATCTCACTTTGGACAAGTTTCTTTCAGTAGTAGTTTTGTTTGTAGGGTGTTAGTAGCTTATACCTGTAATCTTAGCTACTCAGGAGTCTAAGATCTCAGGTTCCATGTTTGAAGCCAGCTTGGACAGCAAAGTCTGTGAGATGCTTCCATCCAATTACCAACCAAAAAGCTGGAAATGGAGCTATGTCCCAACTGGTAAAGGTAAGCCAATACTAAGCAAAACAGTTAAGGAACTGCTGCGTGATTCCATGACCACACAAGAGGAGCTGCCAAGAGTTGTTTACAATTTCAGAGGAGGAAAAGCATGAGAAAAGCTGAGGTGAGGCGGGCAGAGATGTCAAGCCCTGCTACCGGCACACAAAAAGAGTAGGAGGTTGTTAGTCATTTTAGTATAGACAAAGCTCTGTTTGAGACCCTAGAAAGAATGAATTTACCTCCTACCTCTCCTACTTTTACCTCTACTCTTTTACTTAGCACAAGCTCAGCTCACCATTGTGTCTTTCAATCCTCTGAGCATCAGAAAAATTGCACTCATTTAAAAAACAAAATCCGAAGAGAAAAAAAAAAAAAGACCACAAATGTGAGAAATTCATCCCCAGAGATACTAATTCTGCTGGTTCAAGTCAGGCTTTTGACCTTGTGGTTTACAGTTCCTCAGGCAATTCTAATATGCAGGAAGCATTGAGAATCAATAGCTTAGAGTAAGATTGAAGCTGAAGCTCTTATCTGGAGAATGGAGGAGTACTCCCAACTTCTCAAAGTTAAAGCTTGACTGGTCCCGTTGGAACATTCTCTACAACTTGGCCTTACAAGGGCATCAGACTAGTTCATTCAAGCTCTAAAAAGTTGAAGAAACTGAGACAGGGCCCTGATGATTTTGGTTCATAGCACCTGGTTGTAGGACCTAATCTGATACTTGTACAGCTAGTTTAGGAACAGTTGTTCATGAAGAGGAGCAGATCAATGACCATGGGGAGCTAGCTAGGTTCCCACTCTGTCATTCATGTGTCTCAAAGACTTTCATAACAAACAAATATCATTTCAAGAGTATAATATATGGGGAACAAAAGGCCCCAGGAAATTTAGGTTTAACTTTCTGGCACAGTCCAGCAGTGAAGATTCCTGACTCCCAAATCCTCAAGGCTAACACCAGTTGAGGAGATTCCGAATCCAAGCATCTGGTCCCTACTTCTGGCTTGGTCACAAACCTGACAGAGTTGTGCCCCAGTTTAAGCGCCTCTGCTCTCCTCAGGGTCTTTATTTCCCCAGATGAGGTGGGTGGATTGATTTGGTATTTGTGGGGTGCTTTCTTCTCTTACAGGTGACACTAGGTGGCACTCGTGTAACTCCTGTGCTGGGCTGTGGGAGCAATTTGGCTGCCAGGATCCTCTGTCCCTTAAAACACTCAGGGACTTGCCAGGGACAACTTGGGAAATAATGTAAGGAAGACTGCTTTTTATTAAAAGCAGTCCACAAATGTCTGTAGTGTTTTACCAGCTGTTTTCATTAATTGTGTCATTCTGGTGTCATGTTCCTCTCCTTGCTGTCATTTTGAAAATTTTAAAATAGTGAATAAAAAAATAAAAAACCTTGGACTCTTAACCCAAGCACCAGGTCTTAAACTCTTGCTTGGTATTTTTGCTGAGCCATGTCTCCAGTCCTGCATTTTGCTGGTTGATTAGAGATGGAATCTTGTGGGCTTTTCTACCCAAGCTGACTTTGAACAACAATTCTCTCATCTTGGCTTCCTGAGTATCTAAGATGACAAGAGGGAACCACTGGGATCAGGAAACTATTTCTATGGTTTGGCTATATTTGTGGTTTGGGGTTGAGGGGTCAGTGTCTTGCTATAGAGCCCAAGCTGGCTTCAAACTCATAATCTCAGCTTCCTGAGTTGCTGAGATTATGTGTGTGCACTAGCGTGCCCCACTTACCTTTGTAAATTTTGTGTGATATAAAAGCAAATTGTATTATGTTAGCAAGTACTAATCCCTGCCAGTCACATGTGACTGCATGAGTAATTTAAAGAGGAAAGAGAGCCACTGTCTCAACAGTGAACTTGAAGCAAATGTATTCTTTCCTGAGGTGACTCATCCACCAGTAGGCCAAGACAGCCTGACATGGTTCTTGTTCAAAATCTTAATCGTTTTCGTTAGGTCTGGAGTGCCCATAGACGCCCAAATTATTTTATGAATTAAGTCTAGCTTAATCTGGCTTCAAAACTTAACTCAGAAGTGAGACAGTTAGTACTGCATGGTCTTATGCTGTCCCTTAAATGCCACTCATTGACCAAACTCATTCAGGTCACCTGACAGAAGTTCCCTTGTGTCAATGCCTACAAAAGTAGTAGCTAAGCACTTAGTGACAAAAATCAACACAGAGCCAGCACTGGTGACTCACAGCCTATAATCCTGGCTACTCATTAGGCTGAGATCTGAGGACCCAACTCAGGCAGGAAAGTCCATGAGACTCTTATCTCTAATTAACCACCAGAAACCCTGAAGTGGAGCTGAGGCTTAAAGTGGTAGAGTGCTAGCCCTGAGCAAAAAGCTTTGGGACAATGCCCATATAGTGAGTTCCAGCCCCATGACAGACAAAATAAGTAAATAAGTAAATAAATAAATTCAGAAGAATTGTTTTTAAGGTGTAACACTGTGAGGTTTCATATTACAAATTCATGCTGATGATGTTATAATATAAAGCCCCTGCACATCAAATAAATGCTAATTATTTAATTTTTTGCTAATAAAAATTAAATTTAAAAACTTAAAAAAATGTAAATGAAAAAATTGTTCTTGAAGTTTAGGAGATGGATATTGACTTCTGAACCTCTTAGTTGCATAAATTTCCTGGGTTGAAGTATAGTCAGAACTTCCAGCCATAGTGTAGAATATGATGCGGTGTTAGTGATAGAAAAGAGATTGAAGATTCAACTGAATATGCGCAAGTAGTGATCCTAAAAATATCTAAAGCCAAAATATTAACATCAGCAGCATTTTGGATGACAATTCATTGTCATATTTTTCTATATTGTATTCTTTTCTATAATTTCCAAGTTTTATTTAAAGACCATAATTTTGTTTTTGTGAATTACTTTTTTTCTCAAAGAAAAAAGAAGGAAATGTAAGGATCATTAGACTTCAACGAAGAAACTCTAATTACCTTGATTATGGTTTTAAAAGGGGGGGGGGTGTAATATTTCCTTTGGATGTGAAAGCTATTTGCCTGTTTTGTGATTCACTGATGGCAAAATCAGAAATAGTTTTACTGGCCGGGCGCTGGTGTCTCATGCCTGTAATTCTAGCTACTCAGGAGGCTGAGATCTGAGGACCGAGGTTCAAAGCCAGCCTGGGCAGGAAAGTCCTTGAGACTCTTATCTCCAATAAAACACTAGAAAACCGGAAGTAGTGCTCTGGCTCAAGTGGTAGAGTGCTTGCCTTGAGCTGAAGAGCTGAGGGACAGCGCCCAAGCCCAGAGTTCAAGCCCCACGACTGACAAATAACAATAATAATAATAATTTTACTAACATTGACTTCAACCTGCACAGAAGGAATTATTAAAATGGAAGTGGAATACACATTTTTTAAATAACTTATAGGGTTTCTTTTGGCCCCAAATAGAATACTCAGACGAAATTGCTATTTCTGTTCTCTCTTTTATGATGTTTTTACCTTTCATCCTCATGCCAATTCTACAAGATGCCCCCGTGTGGCTTTCTTTAGCCCTTTTTCTTGTCACACATTATTCTTTTAACATCCTCAAGGTAAAGAAGTTAGGCTAAAGAAAAGGGTCGGAAGAAGCTTTGTACATGCTCCTTAGGTAAACATTGTTGTATAAACCTAGACATAAGTGTCTGCATTTTAGTTTTCCATTTGTGAAGAGAATAGATACTCATCTCTACCATCTGGTTTATTTTAAAGATAAAAATAATGTGTGTGACAGGCCTTAAAATTGTATAGGTGAGTTCTTTTGGAAGTAGATGGTGAGATGGCGTTAGAATTATGAAAGGTTTAACAGGTTAGCTCAAGCCTGCAATCCTAGCTACTTAGGCGGCAAAGATCGGGAAGATTGAAGTAGAGGCCTGCCCAAGCAAAATAAAAAAGTTGGCAGGATTCCATCCCAAGCCATGGCTGGGTATGCTCCTCTTACCCCAGCTATCGCAGCCACAGGAGAAGCACAATTCCTAGGCCCCATCAACCCCAGTGATGAAAGGAAGCACAAATAGGAGGATGGTATTCCAGGCTAGCCTGTGCATAAAGCGAGATCCTACCTCAAAAATAACCAACTCATAAAAGGGGCTTATAGGTATGACTTAAGTGGTAGAACACCTACCTAGCAAGTATGAGGATCAGTTGTCAAAAAACCAAGTGAAGAATGGGAAGAGAGTAACACAGAAGAAAAGGGGGAGGGGTTAGAAGCATGACTCAACATGGACTCTGCTTCTATTTACATTTCTCACATATCTGGGATGACAGGTACATGCCACCATGCCCAGTTTTTTATTGGCTGAGATGGAATCTTCCTAAATTCACCTGGTTTGGCCTGGAACTGCAATTCTACCAATATGTGCTTCCCAACTGGTTAGGATTACAAGTGAGAGCCACCATACCAACACTTGGAGATGTGATGGAAAATGAAGAAGAAAAAGAACCACCACTACCATCATCACCATAATGGGTGATCCTTGTTGATATATGTCTGTTATTTAAGGAATTTTTTTTCATAAGGGAATAATCCTATGGGAATTAGTGGTATATCTTTGAATATATCATCAGAATACTGAAATGATATTGGGCTAGCCCAGCATGTGCAAAGCCCCTGATTAATTCCCAGCATCACCAATATCAACAACGAAACAATATTAAAGTCTATCTGTAAAGGGTATTACTTAGCTGTTTCTCCCCCAACCAGTTCCTTTCCCCTTCTGAACTGTAAGGGTAGATACAATGACAGGGTAGGTACAATGACTCAAGATGACCAATCAGATTGTCTTATCTCCATGGACCACAGTAATTACTGCAGAAGGAGCAATGGGACTTTCCTAGGCCTATCCCTTTAGAATTGTTTGGAAGACTGCTTCCTGCTATAATGATCTAGAACTGCAAAATTACTAGCCTGGCATCACCTGCCACATGATGAGAGACAAGATGTCATAGGACTAAGTCAGGATTACACAGAAACAAGTGATGAAGAGGCAGACTCAGCTGGTACATTCCTGAAATCATCCCATCGAGCCCTGCCTTCAGTCATACCCAAGAAATAACCCTTCTCCTTACACTTATGTGAGTTACCTAAGCCATTAAGCTTCTTTTGCGTAGGCTAGTTTCACAATTAAGAATCTTAATTATAGCCGGGCACTGGTGGCTCATGCCTGTGACCCTAGCAACTCAGGAAGCTGAGAGCTGAGGATCACGATTCAAAGCCAGCCTGGGCAGGAAAGTCCATGAGACTCCAATCTCCAATAAAACTACCAGAAAACCAGAAGTGGTGCTGTGGCTCAAGTGATAGAGCACTAGCCTTGAGCTGAAGAGCTTAAGGGACAGTACCCAGGCTCAGAGTTCAAGCCCATGACAGACAAAAAAAAAAAAAAAAAGAGCCTTAATTACTTCATCCATTGGAAGGAGTGCATAAATGTACTTTTCAATACTTGGCTTCGTTCCCTGAATATTGTTTTGGGGATTCATCCATATGATATGTGCGATTATTTACTATCATTTTTCGTTATTGTACCATATTCAGTTTTGTGACAAATGCCACCATCAATTTATCATTTTCCCCTGTGAATTGGCCTTTGAATAGTTTTCCCTTCTGGCTTTTGGAGTTTTTGAGAACAAATCCACTCATTTCTATTGGGGGTAGATGTAGAACAGCTTGTATGCATGCTTGGCTTTCACAGATACTGCCAAACAATTGTTCAAAAACAGTTGACTTGGTTAACCTACCACAGATCATTAGGAGACATTGGGTGGTGCATCCTGACATTACATAGAATTTTCTCCATTTGAGATTTCAGATATATAAAATAATTTCATAAACCATACATCTTAAGATGCAAAGTTCTTTTTTTCAGTTTCAGATTATTACTGTTTTGTTTCAGAGTAATTTCAGGTTACTGGAAGGTAAAATTGTAAAATGCCCTTTTACTACTTGCTTCTTTCCCTCAGACTGTGGCTACCCTCTGGGGTGGCCTTGATTAAGCTACCGCCTTGTTAGAACAAGTTAATCCAATAGCCAGACTCAATTAAAGGTTCTTAATTTCACTTGAGTGTTTCTCAAAAATGTTAATTACATCCTTTGGTCTTGCAAACAGGCACATTCCTCTCCATTTGTAGAACCTGGAGAGGCTCAATTGTGTACCACAGGCCAGGAAAATTTAGCATTCAACAAATAGGCTCACTTTAAATGAAAATCTAATTTCCTATGCAAAGTCAGTAACCCAAACACAAGAAACAGAATTCATCTTATTTCTTTTATGTCAGCTGCCTAACTTTCTTTACATCTGGCTTTGAATGTTTCTACAAAGGTGTTTCTTTTGTTTTTGTTTGGTTGAGAATAAGAGAAATGTTGGATAGAAAATAGGAAGGGGAAATGAGTATACTCACAATGGCTCTGATTACTAGCAGACCGGGTGAATGCTTGTGATCTGACAAAAATGATGACGTGGTTGGAATTCTATGAGCCATTGTCATCTTTCTCCTCACTCTGGTGATGCAGACCATAACCCCTTGGCTTTAAATGATAAATTAGACTATCATCTACTTTTTTGCATTTTTCCCTGTACTTCTAGTCCACAGGATTTGTCTGTAATTTTTTTTTCAAGTTGCCACAAGTCTACACAAACTCTGCATATAACTGGACTGAAGAAGTTCAAACACATTGTTCAGGGTCAGCTGTATCCACTCAGCAATGAGAAAAAAATCAGAGATAAATAAAAGTGAAACTCTGATTTTAAGTAGCTCCTGGGTTAGTGGGGACAGATATGTACATATCTGGCTATGAGTGCTACAAAAACAATAAAGTGAGTATTCTATAAACATTAAAAGACTTTTATTGTACAAGTAAATGCAAGACAATGAAGTCTTGGTTCATTTTGTTACCTTTCCTTAAAACTATAGTAGTTGATTCAAGTGAAAATGTGATAATCTGATGGAAAATAGTCATCTTCTTCACTCTTTGTGTTGGCTATTGGTTTTGGTTTTTAAAGCTTTGGAGGTTGTTGATTTTCTGCTTTCGTAGTTCTTCATGCTGTCTTTTACTTGGTGCTTTTGAGTGTATAAGCAGATGGTTCTTGGATCAGAACCATTTCAAGGGTTTTTCTTCACTCTTCCCCCTTATCCCTCCCTCCTCAATTGATCATTTCCTTTGTTTTGCTTCTTGCTTTCCAAGAATGAATTAAAATGGTATTTCTTGCAACTTTTCCTCTACCTTTAGTTTAGTTGACATCTAACTCTCGCCCCTAATTTCTGGAAGGCTTATGTAGGTATACCGTTATTTTCCAACTTTCCAATCTCTATTGCTTTAAAGCAAACCCAACCTTCACAGGTGAAGAGTGACCTGCAAACCTCTACCTCGGCTTCCTTTTCTCCACTGTAGGCTCAGAAAGCAATCAGCCTCACTTCATGTGTCCATCCCACTGTCCCATCTCCAGCCTGTTCAGTCAGCGCTTATTACATTTATTTAGTTTAGCTGGGCACTGGTGTTAGCCACCTATAATTCTAGCTACTTAGAAGGCTGAGATGTCAGGATTGCGGTTCAAAGCCAGCCTGGCTAGGAAAGTCCGTTAAACTCTTATCTCCAATTAACCACCAGAAAACCGGAAGTGGTAGAGAGCTTGCCTTGAGCTGAAGAGCTCAGGGACAATGCCCAGGTCCCATGACCAACAATAAATAATTTTGTGTACATTATTTTTATTCTTCCATATGTCCAAAAATACTAGAAAACTAACAGTTCAGTAGATTGGTAGAGGGTACACCAATGAATTCCCAACCTTAACATGCATAAGAATGACCACAGGGTTTTCAATGCAGATTCAGACACAAAGCTATAAACTTTGATTTATTAGCTCTGGCCCTGGGATCTGGAGATGGTGGTTAACAATCAATGGAGTTGATTTTCTGCTGCTGCAGGTGGTTTGGGGACCACATTTTAAAAAACTTCATTTAGTATGTCCCTGCTTAACAGGGACATACACAAAAAACCCCAGGACTGAAAAGTTGCAGATCCATGCCTGGCTTTTGTCTTCATGCAGAGAGATAGTACTGGCTGTCAGTTCCTCTCTCAATTTTTAGGGAAGTTTTAGATTTATAGAGAAAAAATTTACAGAAAAATTGAGTGAAAAGTATTGAGGATTCCCATAGATACCACTCCCTAAAGTCCCCCATATTCTACCTATTCATTCCTCCTTCCTGTCCAAAAATCCTAGGATTCCAGAATGGCATACAGTTGGAGCCATAAAATACATAGCCTGTTTTGACTGACTTATTTCATTTAGCAATATGTTTTGAGAGGTGGGGGGGTATGCCGTGTATTTTTTTCTTAATAGCTCATTTCCTTTTATTGCTGAGTCAAAATAAGTGGAATAAATAATATTCCATTGTGTCACCGTTTCCTTATCTTTTGCCTATTGAGGGATATCTTGATGCTTCCAAATATTGGTGATTGTGTTAGTTTTCTATTACTGTAACAAAGACATGAACTAACACACAAAGAGGTTTATTTTGGCTCACAGTTTTGGAAGTTTCAGTACCTTAGGATGGTTCCAGTCTTTGAGTCTGTGGAGAGGGAGAGTCACTGGTCAGGCTCCCAGTGACCTGAAACTTCCCAGTAGGCTCTACCTCCTACACCTTCCACCACTTTCCCAAAGTGCCACTGACCATACACCAAGCCTTCAGCACATGGCCTTTGAGGGACAGTCCAGTTCCAAATTACAACCGCAATGATGAATAAGGCTGCTATAGATATTCACAGGCAGGCTTTTGTCTGGATATGTGTTTTCAACTCATTTGGTTCAATACAAAGGAGCACAATTGTTGGAAACTAACAGACTGCCTTCCAACGTGGCCATACTACTTTGCATGCCCAGCAATGAGCGAGCACCTGTTGTCATGGTATTTATTTGAAGTTTCTCTAATGACACAGGATGTTGAGCATCTTTTCATATTTTTCAGTTTTTATTATTATTATTAGCATAAGTTAATAGTATAAGGAGAGGGCTGTGATAATTCCATGGAAAATGAGCCATTTTTTTGTGTTTCTTTTAGCTCTAATAAATGTTCTTTCTAATTAACACATGTTCACATCAGATAGTTTAAGGAAGCATAGATGATTCACAAAGAAAGAGAGAAAAATGAAATCATGCATAATCCAAAGACAACTGCTGTTACTATATAGGCCAATGCATTTTCAAACTTTTCTAACATTTTCACAGTCACATTTCCAAATCTTTATATTTTTTTTATTGTAGGCTCATGCCTATGATCTTAGCTATGCAGGAGGCTGAGATCTTAGGATTATAGTTCAAAGCCAGCCTGAACTTTGAAGTCCATGAACACTTTCTTCAAGCAGCCACCAAAGGGGGGAAAAAAACTTGAAGAGGAACAATGGAGCATGTGGTAAATTGATGAGCCATTTTTTTATATGCTTATTTCACATCTGTGTGTTTTCTTTGGTGAGAGGAACAGATCTTTTTACTCATCTCTTAATTGGGCTAGTTATCTTTATTGTTGAGTTTTAGTTGTCCTTTATATCTTTTGGATACCAGCTTTTAATCATACATATGTTTTACAAAGATTTTCTCCCTAGTCATGGTTGTCTTTTGTTGTTTAATATTGTCTTTCATGAATAGGTTTAATTTTGATAAAGTCCAAATGACTTCTTTTTTTTTCTCCTTTCATGGATCATGCTTCTGATGCTGCAACTAGACTGTGTCATCAGGGGCCGCTATGGAAGGAGCTCACCCAGGACATTAGGTTTATCACAAAACCCTTTCCATGACTCACTTAATCTTTTCCATTTTAGTTTTGGGGAGGATATTTGACCTCATAGAATTAAAAGTCCTTTCTTACTTTCGCCAAACTGCTAAAGCCAATGAATATGCAAGTGAAGCCGTGTCCAAATTTGGGGCTCTGCTGACCACAGGGGACCCTATTTCTGAGTTATTGCTCTTGATCCCTTCACAGCTGTCTCTGGAAAGAGAAGAATGGAGGGCCAAGTTTCTTGGATGAGTCGCAGTCAGTTTTCTGCGGATGTGGTTGATCCCAGGACATACACAGCGAATTTATAAGAGACTAAGGAAAAGGCCCTGCCTTGAGGATAACATATTGAGGATTCCAGGGGTCAAGAAATGACCTCAGTTCACTTGGGAAACTTTCACTGGTGTGAACCAGAGGCCTGCATGGAGCAACAGGCCCTCTAAATGCCCCTCATGGTGTTATTTTATCTTTTAGACAAAGGAGCTTAAAGGCAAACATCTTGAAATACAACTCTGCCTCCACATTGGCTGGGATGAAGTGGAGGAGTTGGACGCTCTTTCCTTCTGCCAGCTTTGGTCCTGATCTTAGGATTTAACCATTCTTTTCAGTTTCACAGAGTCCAATAAGAGTATATACATATATTAATAAATCCTTATAGAAGTGGATTGTTCTCCTGGTCTTTAAGTCTCTAGAAGCCAATAAATTAAACATTAAACAGAGCCCCAGATTATCTGTCTTCCTTCTCTCTTAATGCGTCTGCAAGATCATGCATTATCTCACAAGATTGGAATGTGACAGATTCTATTTTAAGTCTTCTGATGATTCTTTCATTTAGCCTTTCTGAGAAGCAGAGTTCAGAAGAATTTGTGTAACTTAGACTGTCTGCAGTTCACTGCATCTCCCAGTCCTGGTTTCAAAGAGGTCAGTGTCTTTTTAGGGCCATATGGAGCCTCCAGTGTGTTCTCAGGAGAATGAAATCTTTGTGCTAAGAAACTATCTACAGAGCATCCTTGACAACTCTATTCAGCGACGTAGAGACATGCATTACCCAAAGAACTTTTTGAGTACTTAAATAGTAGGGCTGTTTCAGTGGACCCGATAAACCCTAAGTAATGAAGCTGTCCATTGATATGGAGACTGCTCATTGGCAATGAAACTAGCAGGCGGGGCCTCAAACAAGTATGCTGCCCCAACTTCTTGGAAAGCTAATGCTTCTCACTCTGTCTCCTTTACTGATATCTGCCATCACCGCCATCCATCTCCAGAACTTTTTCCTAAACTGAAACACTGTACCAATTAAACAATAACTCCTCAGTCTTCTACCCAGCCTTGGAAGTCACACACTGTTTTCCCTTTTTGTGACTGGCTCATTTCACTCAAGATTCACCTATGTTGTAGCATGTGACCGAATTTTCTTCCTTGTTATTTACAATCTCATTTTGTTTATCCTAATCCGTGCATCTGTGGACACTATCTATTGCGAATAATGCTGCTATGAATATGGGTACACAAACAGTACTTTGAGGTCTCTCTTCCTGATTTTCTTCTTGATATTGACTCTGTGCAACTGCTGGATTCTATGATCATTGTTTCTAATTTTTAGAGGGCTCATATGCTGTTTCCTGCAATGGTGATACCATTTTGCATTCTTACTAGCAGTATTTAGGAGTCCAGTTTTGCTATCTCTTTAACAACATTAAAAAAAAAACAGTTATCCTAAGTATGTGTCTTCTTGTGGTTTTTGTTTTCATTTTTCTAATGATTATGGGTTGAATATGGATTTCTTGGCCAATTGTATGTCTTTGGAGATGTCTATACAAGTTGTTTGTCCATTGGTTAGTTTGCTTTTGTTGAGTTGTAGATTAAAAAAAATACTCTGGATGTCAATCCCTTTTCAGATTTTTTTCAGAATATTCTCTCCCATTCTCCTTTTCACTCTATTGATTTTGTGTATATCTGTGTGTGTGTGTGTGTGTGTGTGTGTGTGTGTGTGTGTGTGTAATGTTGGTCATATTTCAGAAGCAAAATGTTTAGAAATGGCAGAAATAGGTATTTCATAGACCTGAGCTTTACCACAAATTAGGGCCTTTGATTTGTGTTTTTTTTTTATTCCCTCCTGCCTCCACAACTACATTCCCCCTCCCCCAGCCTAAATTGTAAAGTTCATTTTTCAACATAGTTTCTTGTGCATCTCATTGTTACAATGGGTCAACCTGTATCTCTATTTAAACATTTTGTTTTTTCCCTTCCCCTCTCAAATTAGACTGACATCAAATACAGTGAAAACAGGGGTTATACCATGGGGGAGGAACATACAAAGCAACAACAACAAAAATCACATGGTACCTTATAAACACGTTAGAAACAATAGCAAGCAAGAAAAAACCACTTATGTCCCTATCTTGGGATTCATTTCGCTTAACTTCATCTTATCTGGTCATATATACATAGCTTTTGACATTTTCTACTTGTCCCAGACATATCCTCGTTATTGCAAATAAGGGAAACCATGGGACCTACGTTTCTTTGGGCCTGGCTTACTTCACTTAATATAATTTTTTCCAAGTCCTTCCATTTCCTAACAAATGGGGCCTTTGGTTTGTTTTTAACTGTTGCTGTTTTCTATTTTAACTGTCACAGAGGTGATTGTTTGTACCATGAAGATGGAGCAACTTTTGGAAAGGCCTATTAAAAACCTCAAGACTATCAGACTAGGGTAAATGAATTCTTTGTTATACTAATAATCCTGCTTTTGTGATGTGATTTTATATGAAGAAAATAGAATGTTGGTCCTTGTAAGATGAACATGGGATTTGAGTGTCAACCAAAAGGATACTGAAATTAGAGTTTTAGATCCCAGGCTGATACTCATGTCCAGCCACTTGTCTATATCAATGGGCTAAATAGACAGTAATGTTGAAGGGAAGAAGGCATGAAGGATGGGGGAAGTGACTCCCAAAGGGGAATAGCTTTGCCTCTCCCCATTGCTATGAGGATTACATGCAGCAGTGGAGATAAGGTGCCTTCAACTTCTCTGACCACATAAAGGGTTCAATCCTGAACCAGTTTTTTTCTTTCATCTCATTTCTCTTCTCCTTCAGTCCCCCCTGCTCATTGTTAGCTTTAAGAGAAAGACAGAAATCTAGAAGCATTACTCATACCCCCCTTCCACCCTCCTATAAAGATATAGTTTGTTTCTTCCACTCCAGGTTACTTTTTGGACTTGTATAGTCCTAGTTTCCACAGAGCACTTGGGATTTCCTTGACTTCGCCAAAAAGTCCTTGATTTAAATTGGAGAATATATTTTTATGGCTAGTCCATTGATGTCAACTATGAACAAAAAGCTGAGAAATCCTGAGGGGAGGGGAGTATGCTATTTTTACAATATCCTGCTCCAAAAATCATTTGTCTCAGTGGCATGACAGTCTCTCCACAGAGACCTCCACAGAGCAGCAGTGGCCCCGGGCGGCTCTCCACCAATGGCTGGCTGTGAGCTGTGAACTCCACAAGATGTTTCTCGCCATCAGCGCATGACTTCAGTTTTTCCATTCCCACTGTGGTGAAAATGAACGAGAAAACTGGACCCTGCCTCAGGAAGCAGCATACAGGCTCCACACCAATCAAAGCAGGAAGATACTGTGCTAGATACTACTTCATTTTCCAGACTTTGAAGAATTCTTACATTTGTCAGAGTAGCTCTGAATCATTTTATGGTTGTTACTGGATTAGAATGGGGATATTATACATGCCTGACCCTTTGCAGGAAAAGTCCCTCTCCCTTTTCATGAGCTCTTCCTGCTTCCTGAGCTAATCTCATACTTTCACTTCTTTGTCTTCTAATCATTTTACCAACATGCATTTTAAAGGAAGAGAGGCTGGGATTTAAAATAAA
This sequence comes from Dipodomys ordii, assembly GCF_000151885.1. Lineage (NCBI taxonomy): Eukaryota > Metazoa > Chordata > Mammalia > Rodentia > Heteromyidae > Dipodomys > Dipodomys ordii. The sequence goes on along the minus strand of NW_012267289.1, from coordinate 10,094,578 downwards.
AATAGAGGGGACAAAGTTATGGCTGCACATAACATATATGCATATGTTACATATATATACATATATGTGTGTGTATGTGTATATACATGTATATACATGTTGCATATTGTCCTTAACACATGAACTCTTGAATATAACAAAAGTCTTATTTTCCCTAAGTATCTATCTCCAGCAGATTCTCTTAGGTTTTATCAGCACCATCAACTCTTCTGGCTTTCTTGGACTTCAACTCTTCTCTAAGCAGACTTCAGCTGCTTATGTTTTGGCCTTGTAAGCCATTCATTGATTCATTAGTTAATATTTATTTTTGGGTTGGTGCTGGGGTTTGAACTCAGGCCTCCCATCCTATTCCCAGCCATTAAAAAAAATCTGTTTACCTGTCTAACCTATACACATAGGCACTGTTATTTCTATTTCTCTGTAGAATCTTAATTGTGGACACATAGGCACTGTTATTTCTATTTCTCTGTAGAATCTTAATTGTGGACAAGTGATTCTGAGAGGTAATAAATGTGTTCATGCCTTTTCTAATAAGCACCATAACTGAGGAGTGTGGATTACAAGGCCAAAGAATCCAGTGAATACACTGGGCTCGTATAGATGACCTAGGGTCATCTCCTAGTGCAAGTCTTAATCACATGTACAAAGCCTTCTCTGACAAAGGGTACAGTTACAGGTTCCAGTGATTGCATGGGGATGTTTCTGGTGGTGATAGCAGCACAATTTATACCTGATCACCAGAGTTAATCATCCACACATGGGAGACATCTAAGGACAGGCCACTCGCTCCTGCTCTCTTCAAGTGACAACTTCTCTGGACTTCCTCCACGAAAACCAAAATACTGTTCAACCAGGCCGCATGCTTGTTCCTTGGGACTTCTATATGTATCTTTTTACTCCCTGTCTCCATGTTTTGTAGGTGGTTCTTAAGTTTTCAAATTCATTCAGGCAGGCCAAGAAGATTTGAGACATGGAAGGGAAGAAGGTCATGCTTTTATCCACAGGCTCTGCTATTCGCAGACTCAGTGGCAGCAGTAGTGCACAACCCAACAGCATGCTGTTCACTGGCCCATCATAGTGAAGACTCATAGACTTTGCCTGGCAACACCAGGTTCACATTCTGTCCACCAGTGGAATCACCCATCACACTCTGTACACACTCTGTGCCTCTTAATACCCCTATAGACAAAAGTGGCATTGGCCAAGTAGCCACACAACACAGGGTAACCTACGGTAATGAATGCATCTATGACTTGAAGTGACATAGAAGTACAGGCCCAGGGCCTTCTGAGATTACAGTGAACGAAGTCTGATTTACTCCATTTTCTCCTCACCCTAATTCTCCCTATTTAACCTAAGACCAATGTCTATACCAGGGAAGATATAAAACTTAACTATGTAACTTGAGGATAAAGCTGGGAAGGGGAAATAGGGGAGAATGATGGGAGGGGTGACATTGATCATACTCATGTCCTGACTTATGGTATTGTAACTTTTTTTTCAGTCATGGAGCTTGAACTCAGGGCCTGATACTGTCCCTGAGCTTTTTGCTTAAGGATAGCACTCTACCACTTTCAGCCACAGCTCCACTTCCAGTTTTCTGGTGGTTAATTGGAGATAAGAGTCTCAGAGAGACTTTCCCACCCAGGCTAGCTTTGAACTGCAATCCTCAGATTTCAGCCTCCTGAGTAGGTAGGTGAGGTGTGAGCCACCAGAGCTCAGAATGTAACCTCTTTGTATAACCACTTAATTGTAAAGTTAAAATAAGAAAAAAAAGAAAAGAGTCACTGAGTTGTCAGGGCCTCCAGACTTGCTTCTAGTTGTCTAGTGATGCCTCTTTAGACACAAGAACTTCAAACAATACTCAAGACTTTGTCTAGAGCTCAAGAATGATTTATTGTTCCCATTCCAAGGACGTTTTCTCCCCCATACTTATAATCTTGTCCCTTCTTTTCTTTCTCTTCCTTCTCTTCTTCCTCAGCTCTAAAAGTCTCATTATATAAGATTGTGTTTGTTTCAGTCAATCCAGCTCTTCTTGTTCAAATATCTCAGTCATTGCAAGAGCTGTCAGAGATCTGTGGCTCTATCACTTCATGGTCTGTTTCTGTTTTCTTCTTTCTTTCTTTAAGGCTTGAATTTACAAAGATAAGTTTTCTTTCCTGTTTTTCAGCATCAAATAAACTGCCATTATGGCAAAGGCACTCAACCAAGTTAATGCCCCTGTTACTGTGTAGACAAGCCCCAAGAAAAGGCTATCACCTCCACTCCATGTCAGGGTGGACAGGACGACAGATTTCTCTCCTTGGAACCTGGTGACTGGAAAATATAAGAAGCCTTGTTAAGGATCTGTCTCAGCACACCTTATCTCTACCACTGCATATACCAAAAAGGTAGTTTAAAGCATGTGAAATTGCTCTCTTTTTTGCAGGCAAAATATTGGTTGAATATTTACTTTTATATGGTTCAACACAATGATGCAGTGCTCTTTATCTTGCTAGAATAAAATTAATTAAAAAGCTGGGTGCTGGGCTCATACCTCTATTCCTAGCTACTCAGGAAGCTGAGATCTGAAGATTATGGTTAGAAGTCAGCCTGAGCAAGAAAGTCCGTGAGAGTCTTATCTCTACTTAACCACCAGAAAAGTGGTGTTATGGCTCAAAGCGGTAGAGTACTATACTAGCCTTGAGCAAAAGAGCTCAGGGACAATGACCAGCCCCTGAGTTCAAGCCTCACGACCAACAAAAAATTAAAAAATTAAAAAACTAAATAACAACAAGCTTTCTCTCTACATAGATGTAATCTACAAGCGATTCAGACACAGATAGATCTGAATGACTTGTTTTTCATCATTCGTCACTTCTTGGATGGATCCAAGGAAGGTAAAATAAATATAGTTTTTTTTGTTGTTGTTTTTTACAGCAAACCTGAACTTAGTTAGGCTCAGGAGAAATGAAGTTAGTTCCTGAATAAGTTGAAGCTGGATCAAATTCCTACTTCAGGGGAAATTCTTCAAGAGTGAAAAACAGTTACAGCAAAAATAATTAAAAGTAAAAGTAGGATAGATGGTAAAGCATTTTTGGTGAGAAAACTAAAGATGTTGCGTTGGCCTTTGTTTGGAAAAGGCCAGCATCCCTGCTGCTGGTGAGAAAATATTTGAAGTGAGTTTGCTATCGTTAGCATTTTAATGACATCATCTCTAATATGCATGTGGCTTGAGGTTTTCAAACATCTGGTCCTTTTTGTAAACGAAACTAATAAACAAACAAAGATTTCTCATAGCAACGGCAGGGGTCAGAGGCATTTCCCAGCAAAGCTCTTAAAAGGCCTCACTCAAATCACTTGGCAACATGCTATTTAAAGGCACAAGGAAACTTGTTAGGAAACTAGCTGTCTTTTTTCTTTTACATCAGAATTCCTTATTGTCACCAGGTCCTTGAGTGCAACCTCAACCCATCTGCCTGCCTGTATTCTCCCTTTCCATTCCAGCTTCATTTGAATGGGAGGGTTTTTAGGATGGCTTTTATCCCTCAGCCTTGGCCTAATTCTTATTAGCTGGCACACTAGGCTGGTCACACCAGGCCCACACACGGTGCAAGTGGAGGCCTGGAACTCATGACTGAAGCTGTGCATGGCAGATATAGACTTGAAAGTGATCAGTATTAAAGGAAATCGAGTTCACAAACAGGCAGCTTCCTCATCCTCTGAACTCCCATTTTCTTCCTGAAAACAAGAGATCAGCCTCTCTCATGAAAGCTTCTGTACCAGAAGAAACATTTTTATAAATCATTAGAGACTAAGATTTGAGGCCAAAGAAATCTGTGCAAAGAAACCTAGTTAATCTAATCATCATCTTTCTTGTTATTTTCTGTAATTGACACTTTTTTTTCTTTCTTGCCGGCCCTGGGCCTTGAACTTAATGCTCAAGGCTAGCATTCTACCACTTGAGCCACAGCACCACTTCTGGCTTTCCTATTTATGTGGTACTGAGGAATTGAACCCAGTGCTTCATGCATGCTAGGCAAGCGCTCTACTACTAAGCCACAGTCCCAGCCTCTAATTGACAATCTCCTCCACCCCCCAATCATGGGCCTGAACTCTGGGCCTGAGTGCTGTCCCTCAGCTCTTCAGCTCAAGGCTAGAGCTCTACCACTTGAGCCACAGTACCACTTCTAGATTTTTCTGCTTATGTGGTGCTGAGGAATTGAACCCAGGGCCTCATGCATGCAAGGCAAGCACTCTTCCACTGAGCCACCTTCCCACCCATAATTGACAATCTTTTAAACCCACTGTAGAAGCACTCAGGCTTAGTCCCTTTTTCAGGTCATCATTTTTTCTTGTGAGAGTTCTTATGTAAATGTAAATAAAATGTGCTGTTTTCCCCATTACTCTGTCTCATACTAGTCCCAGGTAGAGACCCCAAAAGAGCAGAGGGAAATGTTTTCTTTTAGACAAGATTATAAGGGAACTCCTCCATACAAATATAAGAGAATTATACACATTTTTTTTCTGGTAAAAGTACTTGATTGGAGAATAGACTAGAATGAAAGAATTCAACAACCACTAGCCTTCTTTCTGAAGGAGAAAGAAAAGTAATACAAAGGATACTATAAGATATGTTGAAACTGTAGTTTCCAGCAGGTAAGCCTTCTTTAAAGTAGTGTTCTCGTGAGAGCCGGCGGTAGAGTTTTTTGAAAGTAGGAAAGGCAGCTGTCCGCATCCACACAATAAAATCTTCATTGATGAAGCCATTGTTTCCTGGGTCCTCTCTATCTAGTTCATAGATAGGTACAGACCAGGATGGGGGCTTTGCACTTCCTGAGAAAAGACAAGGAATATGACAGAGAAACATCATCCCTAGAAATTAGAGTTAAAAAAAATCTAAGTGTGGGGGCTTGGGAAGGTGGCTCAGTGGTAGAGTGCTTGCCTTGCATGCATGAGGCCCTGGGTTCGATTCCTCAGCCCCACATAAGCAGAAGAAGTCAGAAGTGGCGCTGTGGCTCAAGTGGTAGAGTACTAGCCTTGAGCTGAAGAGCTGAGGGACAGTGCCCAGGCCCAGAGTTCAAGTCCCACGACCGACAAAAAAAAAAATCTAAGTGTGGGTGTTGGAGGCATGGCTTAATTGGTGTAGTGCTAACAAATGAATAAAAGCAGTCAGGTACTAAGTTCAAGTCTTGGTCTCAGAACTAAAAGAAAAAAGAAAAAACTCAGTGTGTATGTAACCTGATTTTTATACCATTAATAATAATGTTTTTAAAGACTCTAAGGAAAATTTCATAATTTTATAGGGTTTAAAAAAAGAGTAGAGGTCAGGCACTGGTGGCTCACGCCTGTAATCCTAGCTACTCAGGAGGCTGAGATCTGAGAATCATGGTTCAAAGCCAGCCTGGGCAGGAAAGTCTGTGAGACTCTTATCTCCAATCAACCACCAGAAAACCAGAAGTGGTGTTGTGGCTTAAGTGGTAGAGCGCTCACTTTGAGCTGAAGAGCTGAGGGACAGCGCCCAGGCCCAGAGTTCAAGCCCCATGACTGACAAAAAAAGAAGAGTAGAAGCCAGGCAATTTTGGCTCACACCTGTAATTCTAGACACTCAGGAGGCTGAGATCTGGGGATAATGTTTCAAAGCCAGCCTGGGCACGAAAGTTTGTGGGACTCCTATCTCCAATTAACTACCATAAAGCTAGAAGTGGAGCTGTGGCCCAAGTGGTAGAGCACTAGTCTTGAGCACAAAAGCTAGGCACAGTGTCCAGGCCCTGAGTTCAAGCCCTAGGCCCAGGACAAAAATTAAAAATAAATACAGTGGGATATTAAATTTTATGGACATCTTCAACTACAGTAAAACATTGAAAAGGGTAGAACAAAATAAAAAGAATGAGGTTGTTCTTTATAATAGAAAATATATTTTCCTCCCTGAGATAGGATCTGGCTATGTAGCCCAGCTTAGCCTTGAACTCACAGTCTTCCTGCCCCTCCCTTTGTGGAAGATAGAGGAAAAATAATCTCATTTCTTTAAATTCACTATTAGTCCAAAGAGAGCAAATGAAAACCAGAAACACACAACTTTAAAGTAAAAAAGAGTGACAACCACTATGAGGGTATGGAAGTGGAACTCTTGTTCGGAGCAGATATGTGGATGAACATCTTAGCATTCTAGAAACATTCATGAAAAGTGTTACTGTTTTCTGAATTTTGGTCCAGAAACTCAACTTCTAGGAATGCAGTCTAAAGAAACACCACAGAGGGCTGGGAAGGTGGCTCAGTGGTAGAGCGCTTGCCTTGCATGCTTGAGGCCCTGGGTTCAATTCCTCAGCACCACATAAGCAGAAAAAAAAAAAGCTGGAAGTGGTGCTGTGGCTCAAGTGGTAGAGCGCTAGCCTTGAGCTGAAGAGCTGAGGGACAGCGCCCGGGCCCAGAGTTCAGGCCCCACAACTGGACGCCCCCCCCCCAAAAAAAAGAAACACCACAGAAGGGTGCAAAGATGGGGCTGCACAGATGTTCAACTCTGTGCTGCCTCTGGGAAGCTGTGGCAGGACAGGGAGGAGGCGGCCAGCATTAGCATCTCAGCCCAGTGTGAATCAGGAAGTGTGGTCCAGCTTGGGCTATGGCACAGACTAAGAAGGATAAGGTGCAGGGTGGTGCTAGAAGGCACATCTGTTGGTGTTAGCCTCATAGCCATGAGCATGTCTGTCTCTTCTGTTCTACACGGAACTCCTTCAAACAGTATTGCCCTCATCTATTTTTTTTTTCTTTAGCAGTTGGTCCAGTGTCTGACACATAGCAGCTGTTCAATAAATGCTTGATAAAGGAAGGGATGAAAGATTCCAATTAAATCTGTTCAAGTGGATAATAAAAACCATATTGAATTTTAAAGCTCTAATCAACAAGAGTAAGTTGTTTCATAGACCTTTTCCTACCACACAGTTTGTTCTGTTAGTAAGATGTCCAAATGGACTTATTTTCTAAGTATGGCTACAGTGCTGGTCAAAGTTCACATTAAGTTTGGTTTGAGTAACCTGCTGAAGAATGCTTGTACACACTTCTACTTCCTCTAGGCAGACTTCTTGGCTGGAGGACCTTCCTTGGTGTATATTGTAGAACTCACATAGTTTTTAGCTCTTCCCCAAATATCAATCATTGTTGTTTGAGCATTTGATCAAAATCACCAACTACCTTTGGTGTCTGCACTCTGACTTCACCATCTTTTTACTTTTTGGTGTAAGTCATTGTGAATTCCAAATGTGTGTGGTATGGGACCTTAATGTCAGAATGACCCAGACTTGTGAAAAACACATGCTCAAAGTTGCCTCTCTTAAACTCCAATCCTACTCCCTGCCATGTATCTAAAAGGTACGAGAAGCATATTTTAAGAAACATAAACTTCAGTTGGGTTGTTTGAATTCATCCATTTATTCAACAATATTGTCTTGATTTCTCATGCACAGGGATGCAAACCTGCTGGAGATCCAATCACTGTTTTCAAAACAATTCACGGAGATGCTAACAGAATACAATGTGGTAACTCTTGCAATAGAGACTAGAACAAAGTATAGCAGAAGATGGGAGAAAGCCAAGACCCTGTATGTTATAGGCTTATGGTTTTGTGGTAAGACAGAATAGTACAATGTCATCAAGTTGCTTTCAAAAGCTGGGAATGCAATGATAAGACACAGTGATGATACATGCGAGCTTGTCCAGGACAGACCCGGTGTATGTCTGTTGTACATTATCCCATCTGATTTTGCATTTACTCCAAATAAATAGTGTGCCTACAGTTTTATTCTTCCAGTTTCCAGTCATAGGCTCAGCGAACAGTGTGTGAGATTTGCCCATGTGCAGTGGGCTGGGTGCTTACTTCACTTGAGATCATACGTGAGAGATAAGCAGAGACATTTTCAGTCAAAACACAATGTTACATATCCCCGTGACTCTTGCCAGCTTTTTAACATTCCAACCAGCTAGCTCACACTTTGTGTCTTGGCCCGTGAGCTGTGTGGTGCTGCCAGGGTGCAAATCAGCAGGGTCAATGGCAAACGTGGGAAACCGCAAGTCTGCATATATGTGCATGATATGCGGATGGGTGCTGACAGGAGTTTGAACTCTGTTGGAACAGTGACTTTTTATTTATAACATGCCATATATATATTTGTTGTTATTACTTTCTTAATTCCATTTAGTTATGCAGGGCTAATAAAAACCCAAATGTGTGTTTAATGTAAAGTACAGTTTCTTAAGAAAGTTGATGAATATGATACCAAAAATGTTGGTTGACCTTGCTCACCCACAGGCCACAGTGGTGTGAATCACCATGTAAGGATGGAAAGGTATAACTCTGTTGAAGAAAATCAGAACCTACTTCAAAAGTTTGTGGATAACCATGCATGGTAGTGCTCAACTGTAATTCCAGCACTCGGGAGGCTAGGGCAGGAGGATTGACATTTCAAGGCCAGACTGTGCTATGCAGAGAGTTTGGGACTCATCTCAGCTACATAGCAAGATCCTGCCTCAAAGAAGAAAGAAATGTTTGAGGTTAGTTTTAAAAGATTGTATCTGGAAAATGGATAAACTCTTAGACCCACTTGTATATCAGTCTGTGACAGCATGACTTCTTTTAATAATATTTTTATTGAGATTAAGTGATTACATAAATTTCACAGTATTGTAGGATAGTGATAGTTAAAGTCACAAACACATTTTAATTTTCACGAGGTACATTGTCATGTGGCTCAAGTGGTAGAGTGCTAGCCTTGAACAAAAAAAGCTAAGGGACAGTGCCCAGGCCCTGAGTTCAAGCCCCAGGACTGGCAAAAAAAAAAAAAAAAGAGGAAAAGAAACCCAGCATGACTTGTTATTGGTATCAAATGGAATTTCCTTCAGTTTTCACCTTTTTCTTTTTTTTTTTTAAAGACATCTCACTATGTTGGTTCAGTCTCATCTCAAATTTTCAGTCTTCTTGAAGCATCCCAACCTCTGGGATTACAAATGTGCACAACCATGCTGATCTAGTTTCAGTGTTTTAATTTTTACTCACTTTTGGTAATTAAAGAAAAACTTTTAACACGTTGTCTCCACTGGCAAACAAGAACTTTTTAAAGAGTTAAATGAGGACACTTAACATGAAATTTTTCAAATAGAAAAATCAGGTTAATTATAGTTAATTATAATAATGGTTTGACTGGGGGATGGCATATCTGCTAAAAATTCATGAAGATGAAACTTTTGTCATTGTTATCAAGGTTACTAAAAACTTAGTTAAAATCTTTAAATGGAGCCAGGTGCTGGTGGCTCCAGTCTGTAATCCTAGCTACTCAGGAGGCTGAGATCTGAGGATTAAGGTTCAAAGCCAGCATGGGCAAGAATGTCTCTGAAACTCTCCAAATAACCACTTCTGGTTGTGGTGCTGTGGCTCAAGTGGTAGAGTTCTTGCCTTGCTTGAGCTGAAGAGCTCAGGGATAGCACCCAGGCCCAGAGTTCAAGTGCTGTGACTGACAACAACAACAAACCAAGTTTAAATGGTTTGGTTTTGTAGAATAATATAAATGCAAATTTGATGGAGAATAACATAGACAAAAGGTAATGCTCTTTGTAAACTGAGAAATCAACAAAAATCAATATACTGAATATGATTAAAATTTGTTGTGGTACATAAATAATTCACAATTTTACACAGCTCCATTTCTAGCTTACAGTGATTAATTGGAAATGTGAGTCTCATAAGCTTTTGTGCCTCAGATCTCAGCCTCCTGAGTAGCTAGGATTATAGGTGTGATCTACCAGCACCTGGCCAAGATCTGCAGTTTCTTTTCTTTTTGCTTATGTGGTGCTGAGGAATGGAACCCAAGGCCTCAAGGCATGCAAGGCAAGCGCTCTACCACTGAGACACCTTCCCAGCCCAAGATCTGCATTTTTTGAAAGTACATTTTAGTATACCTATTTCATAGATCTCTCAATGTGATGTCAATTTAGGAATCAATAACTGAAAGTTGCAAGTAAGTATATTGTTCTAATACCTTCTTTTTCTTTCAAAAATACATATAAGCTTGGATAGTAAATTATATGATCATTTTAACTGTATACAAAGCAAGAAGTTTCTCAAGCACTGCCCTCCCACCCATGGGGGAGGAAGCAGTGTTTCTAGAATTTGAACTTGGAGCTTCCTATTTGTCAACCAGGTGCTCTCTACCTCTTGAAGCACACTCCCCATTTGCCAGCCTCAAATCAACTTTGTCTTGGTGGCAAAGTAGAAGGGACAGGGAACAGATCACTCATATTTCTTACAGGCACTGAACAGAGTAGCCCATGGTGGGGAAGTCAGTGCAAAGGAAGTCAATAAAGAAGGAAGACTCATAAGCTTCTCCCCCCCCAAATAAAACAAATATTTCATATAAAATAAGAATACTGGGGGGCTGGGAAGGTAGCTCAGTGGTAGAGCGCTTGCCTTGCATGCATGAGGCCCTGGGTTCAATTCCTCAGCACCACATAAGCAAAAAAGAAAAAAGCC
>NW_012267289.1:10044836-10079643 GCF_000151885.1 Dipodomys ordii | reverse complement strand
CGCCACTTCCGGCTTTTTTTCTTTTTGCTTATATGGTGCTGAGGAATCGAACCCAGGGCCTCAGGCATGCAAGGCAAGCGCTCTACCACTGAGCCGCCTTCCCAACCCTAGAGCTCTATCTCTTGATCCACAACTCCACTTGTGGGTTTTTGGGGAAGAGAGGCATGGCTAATTGGAAATAAGAGTCTCATGGACTTTTCTGCCCAGTCCAGCTTTGAACCTTGATCATCAGATCTCAGCCTCCTAGCTAGGATTATAGGCATGAGCCATTGGTGCCTGGCAAACTTAGCCACTTATAAGAGAAAATTTCTGGAACACTGAAAGGAGATGCTAGGTCATAATGAAAAGGCAGGCTGCAACACAATCCACAGGGAACATTGGTGTGAAGGCAGACAAGCCAGGCTTCACTTGCTAGGAATGATGGATTACATTTCTTACTCCTGTGACTACAGACAGTATGATATCCACAGAATGGAATTTACCATACATTTTCTTGGAAGCCAAAAAAAAAAAAGAATTCTACTAAACTAGAGCTATATGCTCATATAAATGACACAATAAACAATAAATGCAGACAGCGTTTGCCCCACTAGGGACCTCTTTGCAATGATTCTCTGTCCATGATTTAACCTAACAAGGTCTTTTCCAAGATCATGACCTTCCTGGGTCTCTTCTGTCTGCTGGACTCAGGCCCAGCTCCTACACAGCATCTTCCATGCTGACATAGTTCCCCTCATTACTTGAATAGCTGACATTATCTGGGATGAATACAGGTCCAGACAGGGCTGTTCTTGAGCTTCCTGCTGAGCATTCAAGGCCCTGTTCCACCTTGGAGTCAGCTGGTCCCAAACCAAACTCATCCCCTGAAAACCTTCCTCATCTCTCTCCTTCCCTACTTCATTCTTTCTCCGGAGCAATTGCTGACTCGTGCTCTGACAGCTCTCCCTGACTCCTGATGGCTTCCATGACCCACTCTCAAGTGTTCCCCTAGTCAGTTTCTTCATGTCTAAGCCTGTCTTGGTATCTACTTCTCAGAGGATCTGGACTTAACATGGAACTTTAAGCAGCCCAAGAGTAGAGACTTCTCTTAATATTTGTCATTTCCCTTGGTGCCTGACAACCAAGCCAGTCTCTTTGGGATTAGGCAACTAATGTAGAATGACTTGGAGTGAAGGGATCCAAGCAGAGTCCCATCAGGTGAGGCCACTGACACTAAATTACTATGTAATCTTGATGAAGTCACTTAACCTCTCAGCCCATTAATTTTCTCATTATCAAAAATGGGTGGTTAGATTTAGTGATATCTAAAATCTTCTCCTAGACTGATAGGTAGGATAAAAACCTGATTAGCAATACAAATTATTTCACAAGGGAGGGTAACAATACCAAAAAAGGCAAATGGTGGGGTAGGAAGACAATAATTTAGAAGATTTGTCACCCCCATTCTGCTTTCTTTAAAAGATATTTTTATTATCTTTACGTAGTCGTCCAAAGAGTAAGCATTCATAAATCAGTTTATAAGTACAATGCAGCTTGATCAATTTCATCCCTTTCATTTCTCCTTGTCCCTTCCAATCCAACTCCTCCCCTCAATTTTTTTAGTTTCATAGGGTATGCATTTGGTATTATAATTTTGGAAAGCACTTGATGGAATTTAAAATATTATTATGGACATTTAAAGAGAAGTTTATCAGTATTAAGTCAGTTGAAGGTGGTTTGTGTGTGTGTGTGTGTGGTACTGGGGTTTGAACTCAACACAATTTTAGGCATTCCTCCTACTATTAGGCTTTAATCCTCCTACTATGCCTCTTGGGTAGTTGGTGTCAAAGGTGTGAGCTATCATGCCTGGCTTTGGTTGAATTCTCCAATGTCACTTACCTTCATTTTCTCTGGAAGGTTAAAGGGAATAGAACAGGTGCATGCTTTCCTAAACTTGGAGGCATCATCCCGAAGTTCATGACAATCTGCACATAGCTTTGTGTAATTGACCTGTCAGGCAGGGTAGAGTGATGAAGCTATACAAGTATGTATCTTAAATTTCAAGACTTGAATCTATAACAAATTTCAACCTGTCTTGGATGTGCAGCCTGAGACACGGCTAAAGGGCACGCCACTCCCAGCACAAATGTTTCTAGTATTTGGGAATAGTAAGACTTCTTACAGTCTTGCATTTGGGCACCTGGCAGCATCTTACCATTAAAAAAATCCTCAGCAACTCCTCCAAAAATCTAATTAAAAGGGTGAAAGTGGCCTGACTAGATGCTTTTCAAAAGAAAAACTTCTAAAAGGAAAATGCCCAAATGAATCCAAGCCAGCACACCCATATTTATGTCAGCACTACAACAGCCAAGTTACATCAGCAATAGCTAAATTATGGAATCACTCTAAGTGCCCATCAATGGATGAATGGATGCAGGTATGCATCCATGTGCACATGTGCGCGCGCACACACACACACACACACACACACACACTCAATGTAATATTATTCTGTCATAGAAAGAACAAAATCATGGAAAACTGGAGATCATTATGTTAAGCAAAATAAGCCAGATTCAGAAAGTCAAGTATTGCACGATTTCCTTCAGATGTGGAATATGGGTCAGGGGAGGACATGAAAGCAGAAGGAGGGACTATTAAGGAAGAAGAGAAGCAGAGGGAGAGGAACAAGAGAGGACAGCAGGGCGAACATGATCAAAGTACATTATAGGCATGTATAAAAACAGCAAACCAGGCTGGGAAGGTGGCTCAGTGGTAGAGTGCTTGCCTTGCATGCATAAGGCCCTGGGTTCGATTCCACAGCACCACATAAACAGAAAAAGTCAGAAGTGGCGCTGTGGTGCAAGTGGTAGAGCACTAGCCTTGAGCTGACGAGCTCAGGGACAGTGCCCAGGGCCAGAGTTCAAGACCAAAAAAAAAAAAAAGCAATCCAAAATCCATTACTTATAATGTATACTAAATTAGAAGACTGACTTAAAAATAAAAAAATACAGACCTCTGATGAGCATTTGAAAAAATAGTCAATGTTATCATCCATCAGAAAAATTCATCTTACCTTGAAATTGTGAGTACCAGAAATGCAAAAAGTTACAAATTCTGGTAAGGATACAGATAAAAGGGAAATCTTACGCACTGTTGGCAGGAATATAAATTAGTGTATTTACTACAGAAAACAGGATGCAGGTCCTCCAAAAGCTAAAGCTGGAACATATGACCCAGCCTTCCCACTTCTGGTTATCTATCTGATGGAAATAAAAACACACCAGAGAGGCACCTACATTCCCATGTTTACTGCAGCACTATTCAAGAGCAAAGGTGTGGGAGTCAATGTATTTAGTGACAGACACCCGAATATTAATTGAGCCATCAAAATCCTGTCATCTTGCAGCAATATGATGGAACTGGAGGATATTTGCTAAGTGAAATAAATCAGAGACAGCGAGACAAATATGGCCTGTCCTCACTCACATAGGATCTGAAGCAGTTGATGTGACAGTAGAATAGTAATTAACCTCAGGCTAGGAAGGGTAGGGGGAGGTGTGGCTACAGGAGGTTGGCTAACAGGTAACAGAACACAGATTGGAGAGTAAATTCTAACTTCCTAGGCACAGGCATGTGACTGTAGTTTACTGTAACCTATTATACAGTTTATGAAGTTTAAAAAAAATAACTATCTCTAAATAGAAAGAAGGAAGGACCAGAACATGCTGACTCAGTACATTTGCTCTGTCCATTGGATACATGTAAGATGCCATCCTGCCTAATGAGTATTGCAATCATTCTTTAATTACACATTAAAAAAAACCCAATGCATACAAATATCTTCTTAAGCCCCAGAGGACCTGGACCTTTGGGTCTGAAATTCACTTTGCCTTGCCCCTCCTCCTACCTCTATTATTATTTGCAGATCATTCTGCCAGTGTGAAAAGCACTTCACTTTGCCAGGGGCTGTACCCCTCTATGGCCTCTGAGTCTTGCATCCAAAAGAGGGGGTGCTCCGGTGTCATCTAGATCCCCGTGGAGAATTTAGACCCTTCTTATTTTATGGTTCTACAACTGAGGACTCTTGGAAACCGCATTGCAATGGTAAGACAGTGCAAACCTCTATTTTCTTGGTGTTCTTTGCAGACAATATAAGGATGATGCCCACACAGAGGCAGAATAATCCCGTGGTAAAAAAGATAGAGAGGACGGCGGTGGCGGTGAGGCGGAGGTGGTGACCCGGCAGCTTTTGCTGCTTAAACGCACTGTTGTCTGGCTGTCTGGACTTGTCGTATTCGAACAGCTTCTCCATTTTGGCTCTGTAAGTGATTCAGATATGCATTTGGGTCATTTAGAACATTCCTAACTCAGAAATACTGACAATGGTAAAGTCATTTGGAGAACTATGTGAACCTTCCTTTGTCATTGTCTTCCTTGTCATTGTCTTTTCTGCTTCCTAGACTTATTTCTCAGCCAGACCTCTTATCCACCATTGCTAAGTATATTGGAACTAGGCTCAGAAAGCCTATTCTGTTAAATGCCTTGCCCATGAGGGACAGGCCCTAGCGAGGCCTGTGAAAACCAGCACCTGCTGGCACTCAGGCCGTCACGAGGGGCTGTTTTGGGGGTTGGTGACTGAAAGTGGGAACTGAATTTATCTTCAGGAATGTACTTAAATGTTTAGAGATAAATCCTTAGGCTGCTGCTAACACGAATATACATTAAGTTGGCAAAATGCTCTGGGATTACAGCTCACTTTGCCATTGGTGATTATGAGGAAAGAGGAAACACATGTGGAATCGGAACACAGGTGTTTGATTTCAACAGCTTCAATTTGTTTTGCATTTGTAAGGAAGATCCCAGTAGAAAAATGTGGCCTAAAACATTGGGAAGGGGAAATTGGAGGACAGCAAAGAAAGGTACTCATTACCTGACTTATGACCCCTCTGTACAACACATTAATAGTAAAGGTACATGCTTTGGAGTAGCTCGAATGAGGCTAGAGAAGTATAATCAGACAGGTGTTCAACCTTGCTATATGACATTAGATATGGGATGGGATTTTCTCCCTTACTAGAAATACACAAACGTTAACCTGCTAAAAATTAATAATTGCTTCTCTTAAAACTGGGATTAAAAATTTGGGAGGGAGAGGTAGAAGGACCAATTACAGTCCAAAGTTGGCTTGGGCAAAAACTGGATACTCTAGAACAAAGTAAACGCAAACGAAGTGGCATGGCTCAAATGGGAAAGCATTTGCTTAGCAAGGGTGAGCTGTGAGTTTGGCAGTCACTAGCACTTCTAAACAAAAAGAAACACATAAACAAACAAAAATCCTGGCATGAACAGTGAATGTCGTGTCTCACATCTGTAATCCTAGTTATTTGTGAGACTGAGTTCAGGATCTCAGTCCCAGACCTGCACAGGCACAAATTCCTGAGGCCTCTTTTCAACCAATAAAAGCTGAGTACAGCAGGGCACAGGTGATTCATGTATTTAATCCTAGCTATTCAGGATGCTCAATTTTAAAATCTGAATTCTATATCCTTAAAGCCAATTTCTGTTTGTTGTTTTCTTGGTGATACTAGGGCTGGAGTTCAGGGCAACTCATTTGTTAGACAAGTTCTACCATTTGACCCACACCTTCAGTCTTTTTTCTTCTGGTTATTTTTTTAAACCACCATCTCACTCACCGGTCTGTCCCCAGGCTGGACTGGACCTTGATTTTACAGCTCTCACCCAAGTGGGAAGACCAGTACCTATCACCATAGTCAGCTTTTTTTTTTTTTTAATGCCTGGGTGTGTCCCTGAGTTCCCTCCTCCCCCTGCCCCCTTAAAAAAAAAGCCAGTGATCTACCACTTGAGCCAAAGCTCCACTTCTAGCTCTTTGGTGGCTAATTGGAGATGCATCTCAGACTTTCTTGCCTGGGCTAGCTTTGACCCTTGATCCTCAGATTTCAGCCTCCTTGGCAGCTAGGATTACAGACTGAGTAAGAAGGCTATGACTGTTGTCTGGTTTAATAGAATACAAAGTAAATGCAAATACTTACAGTAAGAGGTTTCCACATTAGAGTTAGTTCTTTATACTTGAGAAATTGGAGAGGCAAAATATCAGTGGAAAAATTTCAGCATGTCATCCAAATGACTAGGATGTTATCATGTGACAAGACAGTGAAAACTTCTAACATCTACTATTGAGGAAAAAGTTGGGTTTCAAAGGCCATCACAGGCTATGAGATTATATATATGCAAGCATGGAGTGCAGAATATCAGGTATAACTGTTGAGTTGGAGTGTGTGTATGTATGTATATATATATATATACATACACACACATATATAAAATGTCTAGTGAAGGAATGTGTATATAATGAATGAATAAGAACAGTATTTTTTAGGCTTTTTGTAAAACAATGAAACTAGTTGGATGCAGTGACTGATTCCTTTAATCCCAGCTATTTGGGAGCTGAGATTGGGAGGGCTACAAATCAACATCAGCCTGGGCCAAAAGTTGGAGATCCTATCTTAGTCAATAACACACACACACACACACACACACACACACACACACACACACACACACAATCCCTCCACCTCCACCAATCACCAACAAACAAAACCAAAGTAAACTAGGTCTAAAACTATAAGGAACTTTACAAGCACTGTATTAGTTCTTGTTCTCCAGAAACACAGAATGAACAGATGATATGATTCTATATGTATATGTTGGCAGGAACCAGCTTACATGATTATAGACAGTTCCCAAAATCTGCAGCCAGTATCCTGAGGTCCGAAGGCCAGCAGGCTGGTATGGATTCAGTAAGAGCTAATATTTCAGTTAGGCAGTACCAGGCAGAATTCTCCTCCTCGGGGGAGGGGGAGGTGCACCGTGGCTCTACTAAGGGCTCAACTGATGGGACGAGGAGGCCCACTCAGCTATCTCCTTCAGTGGAAGTCTACCAACTGAAGTGCCACTTTCATCCCAAAACACTCCCACAGAAACACTCCAAAAGTGTATGACCAGCTTATCCGGGTACCTTGGGGTGTGGCAGAATGGACAGGTAGAAATCAGGCAGTTAGGTGCTAGCATTTCTGGAATGCTGTTCATGAGAGAACCAGAGCTGTATCTATCTATCTATATCTATCTATCTATATATACATATATATATATAGTATACCAATTTTTTTCTATTCTTAATAAAACTACTCTGTTTGAAATTATACTTCATATGCTTTTTTCTTCAATAAACAGGGTGCCTCAGTCCTGATAGCACTATTGGCATAGTGGCCCAGATATTTCTTAGCTATGTAGATTTGTCTTAATGTTTAGGAGTATCCCAGGTTTCTACCTGTTAAAAAAGTTACAACCTACAGTTCTAGCAACCAAAATGCATTTCCAGACATTACAAATGTCTCCTTAGGGGCAAAATTAACTGAGAAGCAATGTTATGGACCAATACCTATATGACCATTAGTTAGTAGCTATTGCGTAACAGTAAAAGTGTCAGCATGAGCTGGGCTCATGTGCTCATGCCTGTAATTCTAGCTACTCAGGAGGCTGAGATGAGGATTGTGGTTTGATGCTAGCCAGGGCAGGAAAGTCTGTGAGAGTCTTATCTCCTCCAATAAACTACTCATAAGTGGAGCTGTGGCTCAAGTGGTAGAGTGTGAGCCTTGAGCAAAAAAAGCTCAGGGACAGAGCCTAGGCCCAGAGGTCATGCCCCAAGCCCAGGGGGGAAAAGAAATTTCAGAGTGAGTTTTAAATTCTTGCTTTTTATTTTTCTTTAATTATGGTAGACAACTTTTTTAGGCATCGCCACATGTTTTGCCTTGGATCTTCCTGTATTTTCCTGCACCTGCTGAGATGCAAGCATACTAAAGCCGAGTATAGGATTGGAAGTGATTCAATCACACGTACATACTTACATATACTCATAATGTTCAGACAAACGTGGCCATCTCTCTTTTTTTTTTTTTTTTGGGTCCGGTTGTGGGGCCTGAACTCTGGGTCTGGGTGCTGTCCCTCAGCTCTTCAGCTCAAGGCTAGCGTTCTACCACTTGAGCCACAGCGCCACTTCCGGCTTTTTTCTTTTTGCTTATGTGGTGCTGGAGAATCAAACCCAGGGCCTCATGCATGTAAGGCAAGTGCTCTACCACTGAGCCACCTTCCCAGCCCCTGAATTTGGAATTTTATATATCACGGACAGACTCTGTTTGACTTACCTTGTCTGCCCGAGTCTTCAGCAAACTCAGTATCCTGAAGTGCAACTGGAGGCCAGGGCCTCACTTCCAGTCTGCTCTAGCAGATGTCCCTTCTGGGACTGTATTTTTTCCTTCAGAACTATTTCACTGATTAAATATGACAAGCTATTTGTGAAAGCTGTAAATATAGTGCTTGGTATAGTGTAGAAAATATTAAATGAGTAAGAAAAGGGAATTTGATCAACAAAATATTAGAGTATTGCATTAGAACCTGTTAACTAAATATTCATGAGTCCATAGTGGTATAAGTAACTGAATAAGAATATAAAGAAGAAAAGAACAGCTATTTCTTACATAGGAATGAACAAATATTAAAGGAATGGTTACAAAATTATTGGGTAAAAACCTGAGAGCCAACAGATATTTGTATAAGCCTCAAAGTAGCTCCCTCAAGATATATATTAATTACAAAAGAAAAAAAATTAGTTAACTGTTGACCGAAAATTGGCAGATACCACTTTTACCAGTGATCAAGGTTGACACTGACATTAACATCAAACCTCATTGATGCTGTATTCCCAGATATGATACACAGAGGACAAACTACTACTGTGGTTCTAGAAAAAAAAAAAAGCAAAACTTCAAACTACAGAAAACAGGATGGGGGAAATGATAGAAGGGGTGACTCCAATCAAGATGCATTGTACCTATATCCATGACACGTTAAATCTAACCTCCTGTACAAATATTTGAAGAGAGCAATGAATAAATAAAATAGAAAGATCCATCTTGAGGAACAATCTACAAAATATCTGATAGGAGCTCACCCAAGTAAAGGTAGCTGGTGGCTCTTACTAGTAATCCTAGCCCCTTAAGAGGATGAGATCTAAGGATCGAGGATCAAAGTCAGACCAGGCAGAAAAGTTCAAGAGACTCCATTTCAAATTAACCATCAAAACAAACAAACAAACAAAAACCCCTAACAAAATAAAACTGGACTGTAGGCATGGCTCAAGAGGCGGAGTGCCAACTGAGCAAAGAATTAGAGTGAGCGCTTGAGAGATCAAGGCCTGGTACTAATACAGACAAATGATAAATATCAAGAAAGAAGGAGAAATAACAGTCATCAAAAGGAAACAGAACAATTAAATGCAATATGGGATTCCCAGACTATCTCAGATATTGTCCAGAGAAGGACATTGGTTGAAAAATGGAGGCAATTTGAAAGCCATCAATAGTTTAGTTAAGTGCACCACACTGATAGTGCTTTCTTAGTTTTGGTGACTATGTTGTGATATACTAGAAGTTAGCATTGAGAAAGGTGGCAGAAGGTGACATTGGAAATTCTCTATATTATTTTTGCAACTATTCTGTAAGTTTGGAATTATTTCAAAACAAGTTTTAGCATTATGAACAGGAAATCTGTACTTGTTTTTCTATATTTGCAAACTGTCACATATACTTGCATCCCGTTCTAGCTTCCACGGCAACTCTCCTCGCTGAGACCATGCCTCAGTTTATAAATCTGCTCCACAATCACCATTTGATGAAGTCCTCAACCATGTCCACGTCACAGATGATGAGACAGGAGCTCAGAGAGGGAAGGGCCTGGCTGCTCTTTCCCATCTCCTGCATTCCCAGCCTATGCAGCTGATGAGAAGAAAACTATCTGCTCAACAAAGATCACACACAAGCCAGTGGGAAAAGGACAAGTTTATTTTTGTTAACGAATCCTCATTAAACATTTCAGGTGACCAATTTAGTGATGCAACAAACATTGATAGTAACTGTTATTTCCTGAGTACGTGTAAAGTGCCAGCATTATTGAAAAGGATGCAAATTCCACCGTGAAAACCAGAATCTTCATCAGGATGTAGACTAGAAAAGGCCCAGCTTCAAGGATCCTGACTTGCATAGATCGAGCACTCCCATTTCTAGAAGTTCAAAAACCTCCTTTCTTATCTAAATGAGGGAAAAGACCAAAACAACAACAAAAACTTAAGATTCCTAGTATGTGGGAAGGTTCACCTCCTCCACCCTAACCCCCCATCAACCAAAGTTAGTTTTGACAAAACCCAAAATTTATCATCTGGAATCCCAGGTATTTATACAGTTCTTGTGGCAGAAGTCACAAGTCCTAAAGGGCAGAAGTCCTAACTTACATTTGATGTTGAGTTGAAATAGTCATATAAAACGAAGAAGTTTGGCTGGGCACTGGTGGCTCATGCCTAAAATCCTATCTACTCAGGAGGCTGAGATGTAAGGATCATGTTTCAAAGCTAGCCTGGGCAGGAAAGTCTGTGAGACTCATCTCCAATTAATCATCAGAAAACCTGAAGTGGAGCTGTGGCTCCAAGTTGTAGATTGCTAGCCTTGAACGGAAAAAGCTCAGGGACAGCACCCAGGCCCTGAGTTCAATCCCCACGACCAATTTTTTTTGGGGGGGGTCCGGTCATGGGGCCTGAACTCTGGGCCTGGGTGCTGTCCCTCAGCTCTTCAACTCAAGGCTAGCACTCTACCACTTGGGTGACAGCGCCACTTTCAGCTTTTTCTGCTCATGTGGTGCTGAGGAATCAAACTAGGGCCTCATGCATGCAAGATAAGCACTTTACCACTGAGCCAACTTCCCATGACCTTTTTAAAAATTTTATTTATTTATTTATTATTTGCCAGTCGTGGGGTCTGAACTCTGGGCCTGGGTGTTGTCCCTCAGCTCTTCAGCTCAAGGCTAGTGCTTTACCATTTGAGCCACAGAACCACTTCTGGATTTTTTTCTGCTTATGTGGTGCTGAGGAATCGAACCCAGGGCCTCATGCATGCAAGATAAGTACTCTACACTGAGCCACCTCCCCAGCCCCCTCATGACCAATTTTTTATATAAAAAGGAAGAGGCTCAACATAAAACAGATTTCATTAAAGTGTCCTCACACACTTTTATTTTTTTTTATCAGTCATGGGGTTTGAACTCTGGACCTGAGTGCTGTCTCTCAGCTCTTTTAGCTCAATACTAGTGCTCTACCACTTGAGCCACAGTACCACTTTTGGTTTTCTGATGGTTTATTGGAGGTAAGAGTCTCACAGCCTTTCCTACCTGTGCTGGTTCTGAATGACAATCCTCAGCTCTCAGACTCCCAAGTAGCTAGGATTACAGTTGTGAGCCACCGGTGCCTAGCTCAAACTTCTAAATTAGTTTTTTAAAAAACAGTCTAGCCGGACTCTGTGGCTCACAACTGTAATCCTAGCTATTCAGGAGGCTTAGATCTGAGGATCATGGTTCAAAGCCAGTCTTGGCAGGAAAGTCCATGAGATTCTTTTTTTTTTTTTTTGGGTCAGTCGTGGGGCTTGAACTCTGGGCCTGGGCACTGTCCCTCAGCTCTTCAGCTCAAGGCTAGCGCTCTACCACTTGAGCCACAGCGCCACTTCCGGTTTTTTTCTTTTTGCTTATGTGGTGCTGAGGAATCAAACCCAGGGCCTCATGCATGCAAGGCAAGCACTCTACCACTGAGCCACCTTCCCAGCCTCTCCATGAGATTCTTATCTCCAATTAATCACTAGAAAATTTGAAGTGGCGCTGTGGCTCAAGTGGTAGAATGCTAGCCTTGAGCTGAAGAGCTGAGGGATAAAGCCCAGGCCTAGAGTTCAAGCCCCATGACCAACAAAAACAAACAAACAAAAAAACAGCCTACTCATGGAACAGGGTGCATGACTCTATATACTATGTGTACTCTGTGTGTATGTGTGTGTGTGTGTGTGTGTGTGTAGGGGGAAGGATCATGTGTGTATACACTGAACTGAGCAAATTGTCTTTTAACCTGATGTCTGTGAACACTCACCAATCAATTATAATCAGCTTTGGTCAATCTGGGAAAGTCGTTTTATGTGATAAATTAATTCATTCAGTATGTTTGAAGGAGTTATTCCAATTCTCTTTGATAGTTACTTCTATGATTTATTCCTGGCTGGTGCCTGGCAGCCATATTTATGACTGTGCAAACCTCTTTTTGAGTTTTTTTTTCCTAACAACTACTTTGAAATATCAGACTAGATTGAAAAATTGGCCTCAGGATGAGACTGTGGGTGGCAAAAATCAATTTTTCACAATTTGATATTAATGGATTACTTGAATAAATATATAATGAGCTAATATTGTGCCCACAAAGGCATTCAATCATTTCGATTCTAATCCACTGAGACAAAAAAATTTCTTACCCCACAAAACCAAAATGTCTTTCTAAATGAAGGAAATTTATAGTAATGTGGAGATGCCAGGACTGAGGGAAGTTTATTTCCCATCTCCTTCGACTTTGGTCAAATGATCCCCACATGTGTGTGCACACACATAGACAGAAGGTAAAGATGACTGCGGTGATAAGGGTAACAGAAAAAGTGCTAAAACCACCACATCTTATAGTTCCTTTTTTCTTTTTCCTTTTTTTGGCACTCTAGGGTTTGAACTGAGGGCCTCAAGCTTGAGGAGCTGGTACTTTACCACTTCAGTAATGCCTCCATGGAGTCCTTCTTTTTGCTAATTATTATGGAAATACAGTCTAGTAACCTTTCTGCCCAGGGCGACCTGCAACAGTGATCCTCCAAATCTCAGCCTCCTGAGTAGCTAGGATTATAGGCATGAACCACTGGCACCCGACTTAGATCTTAGTTCCTAAAAGGTGAGATACAGATGTCTGAGTGGGGCAGGAGCCATGGTGACTTACTGAGCTGCAAAGCTGACATCTAGGCTGCACATGTGGGAAGGATACAGTGATGTGGAAGGGGATGAGATGGCCTCTATGACAGTGGTTACCTCAGAGCTAAAAGATAGAATAATGTCAACAGCCAGAATGTGCTGGCTGCTCCGCATGTCAAAGACTTTATTACTCTTTTTGAACTCAAGTTCAAATTGGAAGAAAAAAATGATTAAAGGCAACTTGTTGATTACACAGTACCTCGGGAATGTCCATCATTCTCCTCAACTTCTGATCTCTCCAGTTCCAGTCGAAAACCAAAAACTTTAATGGGTTCAAATTAAGGCCATCTGAAGAAGACAGCGAGAGGGTTGCTATAGTTAAAAAAAACCTCATGACACAGCTTGTTAAAATGACTTTTACTCTCCCGGTTGCTTTTTGCTTGATTTGCTGCACAACTAATCTCTGCACATAAAGCGCTCTTCCCTGATGGAAAACAAACACAGCACTCTGGGACTGACAATAGACTATCACTGCTTCCAGAAAAGGAAAAGGCTACTTTAGCTAAACCTGTCCGTGCTCACTGCTAGCCAAGCCTCCCTTCCCTTTATCACAGTCAGAGGAGCATGAGGAAAGGAAGGTGTTGGGTCATTTGTTATGGGCAGAAAAGGATGCCAAGGTGAGGACTCTGGTCTGTCAGCTCTCTTTTGATGAGGCTGGTGAATCCTTTTCCCATTGTCTTTTGGCCTATCTAGAAGACAAGTACTGAATGTGAGGCTGCAGAGCTCAACAGCTTCTTAAATGAGTTTTTTTACAAGAGAAATAAGCATTCATATACTGACTTTCCCCAACTCTGTATCAATATACTCCCAACAAATGCTGTCTGGACAGCATTTTTCTTTTTTTTGCCAGTCATGGGGCCTGAACTTTGGGCCTGAGTGCTGTCCCTCAGCTCTTCAGCTCAAGGCTAGCACTCCACCACTGGAGCCACAACACCACTTCCAACTTTTTCTGCTTATGTGGTGCTGAGGAATCGAACCCAGGGCCTCATGCATGCAAGGCAAGCACTCTACCACTGAGCCACCTTCCCAGCCCTGGACAGCATTTTTCCAGCACTATAACATGGTAATGTGGGAAATTGCTTAAAGAGTGAATCACCTTGACAATAAAAAAAAAAGTGAATATTTAGCTAAGAACTATGAAGGAGGCAGAGACCAGCCTGAAAGTCCATCCCTGGCCTCTTCTGACAGCAAACCTCCCAAATTCCTTCTCACTATTATCACTCATCTGTTTATTAGCTTTCAGTGCCTTCCTATGTCCAATGACAAAAACAATCCAAACTGCTCAGTTTACTGTTCAAGGTTCTATCTCCACTATCTGACCTTTTTCCAATGAAATCACCTGTGACTATAGTTCATGAAACCTCATAACACTAGGTAGGAACTCCAGAAATGCAGCTTTCCTTGTCTGCCAGGGGCTGTTCAATGTTGTGGTTGTCTGCATTTGCACACAAAACTGTATATGGTATTCTCCATTAACCCTGGGTGATTTTGATCTGGAGAGGAAGAGCAGTAATTTTATATTTTGGTGGCTTCCTGCCAAATGACCTTCTCTGCCCTGAATTACTATATAGATTAACTTATTACTTTAAGACACATAAAATAACAGGAATAGTTCTAGACAAATAAAATTCTATTACTATATTAAGTACATTTTTTGGAAAAGAAGGAAGTCATTAAAGTCATTTGAAAGAAAAGAAGTGATTTAATCCAGTAGGTAGGAATAGAAAATAAGATGATCATCAGCAGGTTAGCAGGCCCTTAGGATAGTGGATTAGTCTGGAATACTTTCTGGGAGAGAGCTAAAAGAGAAATGTGTTTGTATTGTGAAATAGCTCTGTTTCATTCACAGAAAATGCATTTTTGTCTTAATATGTGCTATATGTCAGCCCTTAACCAGAATAGGAATCTCTGGGAACCAAGATTCAATGAAACCAACATATACAGCTTAATTAATAACAGAGAAGGGAAAAAAAGTGGATGCAGGCTGTGTGGATCCACTAATCTGCTACAGCAATTGGAATGTGGATATGTTGTGGTAGGTTAATATGTTCCGTTAGTCATTGCCCTCATCTCCCATTCACTGGGCTTACCGGGCAGCCAAATTCAAAGACTAGAGGCTGAGTTTCCCACTGGGAAATTAACAGGTTTGGCTTTTCTATATCTCAAATGTGTTTTTCTAGATTCACATGTGGATAAAGAAAACTCCTAACTCTGCATGGGAGTATCACTGCTGCTTTTTCATACCTTGTTTAATGAGTTCTTTAATTCTCCCAGGAGTTCCCACACCCAAGTGCACCACACGCTTCTCCAATAACTTTACTTGCTCCTGAACCTATTGCAAGACAGAAGAGAAGTACAGTCATAGGCTAAGTTTGAGCATTTAATCTCAGAATTAAGAAAGTAAAAAGCAAGTAAGACCACTTTGTTTACATCAGCTTCCTGAGCAAAAAAGATCTCCCTAGGAAATTGGTAAACCCTAATAGAGTTCAATTTTGGCTCTCTCTGGAAATAGGGCAGAATAGTGACTTGTGGAAAGAGGTAGCTGCTATACAGGGGCACAAAATTCAAAGGAAACCAGAATGAGTGTAAATGTCATGTAAGGAAAGCATCAAAGACAACAAAGAGAGAGGGGTGAAGGGAAAACACTGAGGTCTGGGAGTGGCTCATGGGGATTACTTAGTTTCCCATTAGAAATAAAGGTTCTTGCTTACCTTTATATGTTTTGCAAATAATTTCATAACTTTGCTGTCTCCTCTGAATGCTGTCATTGACCTAATGAAAAGCAATAGATAAATGTAATTGATAATATTAAGATATCAAGACAATTCACTGATTCTGGGTTGTACTAAGCAATATATCTTCCTTTACTCAAAGACTATGTGCATACATAAGCATAAGCATGTGTGTATCTCCACATAAGCATAAACATTTCTGAGATTTCAGGTTAGTCTACTGCAGTGAAAGTGGGGGGTGGCATGATGTCCTCTCCTCTCTTTTCTCTTTCCTTCCCTCCCTTTTTCCTACTCCCTCCCTTTCCCTGGCCCCTTCCTTCTTTCCTTTACATCTTTTCTAAGATAGGGCTTTATTTAACTTGTCATGTAACTCAGGATGGTCTCCAACCCCTCTCTTTGATTTTCTCACTTCTATTTTTAATTTGCTTGTTTCCATTGCCTGTTTTTAAAAAAAATTTGTTGTATGTATTTTAATATATCACCTAAAATTATGTTTTCAGTGGAAGTGGATATAAATGAACACACAATCTTTTCATTGATATTTAGGGATAGACCTCACATGTGAATATTGCTTTCCTTTATGTGTTATTATATAATGTTTGGGAAATATCATTGACCAGGAGAAAACATAAGTTTGTAAAATATTGAATTATTCTGCAAACTCAAGTCCTACAGCATGTGAGTTTTTACTTATAAATATACTTTCTCATGACAAAGTTAATTAGAGAAACAACTGAACAGAACTCATGGCTCTCATGACACAGATGTTCTTAGAAAATTCTTAGAGAATTATTAATCATTAGTTGGTATGAAAAAGGTTCCTTGTGCTTGTTCAGAAATAATCTTTAGCAGATCTTTTAGCCTTGAATTGGATCATAATATTACTGTGGATGCAAAAAAATGGTAAGAATTAGTAAATGAAATAAGCCAACACATTGCTTTTATGCCCCTTAGAAAATAATTTAAATACAGGGAAGGTTCAGATTAATTTGACAACTTGTTTTAAAGAGGTCAGCTTCAGGTCAACCTTATGCCATTAGCATTTCAATCTGAAATGAGTTATTTGGTACTTTTTTTTTTTTTTTTTGGTGGGTCCTGGGCTTGAACTCTGGGCCTGGGCACTGTCCCTGAGTTCTTCTGCTCAAGGCTAGCACTCTGCCACTTTGAGCCACAGTACCACTTCCTGTTTTTTCAGACTTTCTGGGCTGGTTTTGAACAGAGATCCTCAGATCTCAGTTTCCTTGGTAGCTAGGATTACAGGCGTGAGCCACCAGCTCCCCACTTGGGGTACTTTTTAAGGCACTAAAAAGTAAATGTGAATTGCTGTGATTCCAGGTTCAGCAAGTGCAACTGCTTAGAAATCAGAATATTGAAGATCAATTCTGTTAGAAATAGTCAAAAGGAACACTGATGCTTTACTGGGAGAGCATGTGATATAATTTAATTTGTGTCCTGGGGTAGAGAGAGGAAGGTTTGAAAGCCAGGCACTGGGGGCTCATGCCTGTAATCCTAGCTACTTAAGAGGCTAAGAGCTAAGGATCATGGTTCTAAGCTAGCTTGGGCAGTAAAGTCTGAGACTCTTATCTCCAATTAACCATCAGGACACTTGGCTCACTCCTCCATTTCATTCTAGTCTCTGTTCAAATGTCATCTCCTTAGAAAAACTTAAAAAAAATCTCTTTAAAAATTACTATCTACTTTGATTTCATTTGCATGCTTTATTTTTTCTAAACACAATATATTACTTATTCATATTATAATAAACTCCTTGGGGTTTATTATCTGTTTTCCCCATGGAATGCAAATTCCATGAAGGCAGGGACTCTTTTTTTGTTCATTGCTCTATACCTCCCCCACATAGACTATACTAGGCTGACACAATCATTTACTCAGAAAACATTCCTAACCTGATGAGCTCCAGGGCTCGGATGGCAGAGCTGCAGATGATCAGCATCAGCAGTGACTTCTTCTCAGTATGGTTTTTTCGAAGTTTCATCCACTTAGGACAGACTGAAGAAAAGATCACAAAAAATTATTCGGAATATAGCAGAACAGGGACTTCCAAAGTTGAGTATTCTCGAAATATTTCTTTGGTTGTGTTTAAGCATAATAAAAAACAATGAGTAGTTCTCATTGTAATGATAATTCTGTTATTTTCTGTTTATTCTAGATTTTAGAATTCTTAGCAAAATTAAGATTAATAGACTTTGCCAGAGAACCATGTAGACTTCCAGATACAGAGAACAAAGAAAGGTTTATTGCCTGGAAAGGGGGCCAGCAAGACTCCTTCTCACAAGGGAGGAATGAGAAGAAGCACCGGCTATTGTCTGGGGTGACCTATATAACCTAGGGGTTTAGGAGGGCTAGAAGGGACTAGGAGGTGGAGACCGTGATGCGGACATGTGGGCCAGGGGCTTCATTGTGTCAGACTAGGATTTATGGCTGCTATCCAAATGGTAGATAAAGGTCCTGCAACTGCCTAGACCTGAAGGTCACTCTAAGGGGCTCTTGTTGCCTTCTGCCACAGAGAAGTGCCATCCCAAGGTAAAGGGGGTTGGAAGTTGATTATTTACTGCCTTTACTACATGGGCCTAGTGCTGCCTAGGAAGGCAGCCTGCTAAGCTGTGGAGAAGGGAAGGAGTGGACTAGGCTATAGGAAGGGACTTAATTTGCTAACAAAAATATAATATGTCAAAGAGCTAAAAAATAGCTAATTTTAGAACTAAATAAAAAAAGTTCAGCATATTATATTTTCAGTATTAAGTTTATGTTTGATGTTTGGAGACAATGCTGATTAAATAGAATTCTGATCAAATAATAATAAGACCAGTCTGGGCTACATAGTTAGATGTTGCCTTGAAAGAGAC
This sequence comes from Dipodomys ordii, assembly GCF_000151885.1. Taxonomy (NCBI): domain Eukaryota; kingdom Metazoa; phylum Chordata; class Mammalia; order Rodentia; family Heteromyidae; genus Dipodomys; species Dipodomys ordii. The sequence goes on along the minus strand of NW_012267289.1, from coordinate 10,061,117 downwards.
AGAAAGAAGGAGGAGAAAGAGAGACATAAAGAGAAAAAGAGAAAGAAAATGAAAGAAAACATCAAGATAAAACTATCAACCATTTCCGGGCTGGGAAGGTGCCTCAGTGGTAGAGTGCTTGCCTTCCATGCCTGAGGCCCTGGGTTCGATTCCTCAGCACCACATAAGCAAAAAGAAAAAACCCGGAAGTGGCGCTGTGGCTCAAGTGGTAGAGCGCTAGCCTTGAGCTGAAGAGCTGAGGGACAGCGCCCAGGCCCAGAGTTCAGGCCCCATGACCGGACCAAAAAAAAAAAACCCAAAACCAAACCCAAAAAACTATCAACCATTTCCACTTGGAATACACTTAAGGTAGAAATTTTTATTTTGAATTTAGCCTTAAAAATTATTTCTTATACTTTTTTTTTTTTTTGGTTGGTCATGGGGCTTGAACTCTGGTCCCTACGCTTTTCAGCTCAAGGCAAGTGCTCTACCACTTGAGCCACAGCGCCACTTCCGGTTTTCTAGTGGTTTATTGGAGATAAGAGTCTCCAGGACTTTCCTGCCTGGGCTGGTTTTGAACCACGATCCTCAGATCTCAGCCTCATGAATAGCTAGGATTACAGGTGTAAGCCACTGGCGCCCGGACTTTTTATACATTTTTAACAGAATAGTAAATTGGGAAATATTTTTTTTTTACAAATTGGAAGTTACTTACTTTCTTTTAGGTATGATGAAAGACTGTGAGTCAAATCATTGGCTTGGAGGAAACAGGAGTCTAGAAATATGAGAAAATATGTTTGTAGAGAATTTTGCAAACATCATATGAGTAAAGGAAATATGAACAAAGAATTAAAAAACATTAGGAGGTTCATTAATAGTAAAAAAAACTAGCAGCAAAATCAACCAATTATGGAGTTGTCCATAATTTTTTTTTTGTGAAATAAAACCTTTTTTGTATCAGCTGGAAGACTGATGAATCAACTTTATTTTAAAAAAAATCTATGCAATATACAAAGGCAAAGTGAAGTGTCCCACAAAAGTTTGAGAGTCAAACTCAATGACCAGAGAAGTGTAAATTAATGTGACGAGGAAACACAAAGAGCCAATGTTAGAAAGATTTAAACTGCCAACTGTTGAGAGTATAAGTTGATAAGAACAGCGCCAACTGAGGATGCAACTGTAAATTGGCATTCCTAATCTGCAAAGCAGTAATATTGAGGTCATATACACTATGAGCCCCTGATTTCATTTCTGGGTAACTGATGGAAAGAAATTCTTCTTCTTTTTTTTTTTGTTGGTCGTAGGCCTGAACTCTGGGCCTGGGTGCTGTCCCTCAGCTCTTAGCTCTCTAACACTTGAGCCAAAGCTCCACTTGTTTTTTTCTGCTTATGTGGTGCTGAGGAATTGAACCCATGCAAGGCAAGTGCTCTACCACTGAGCCACTTTCCCAGCTTCTGGAAATAATTTCTTTTTTGGTCAGTTGTGGGGCTTCAACTCTGGGCTAGGGCGCTGTCCCTACACTCTTCAGCTTAAGGCGAGTACTCTACAGAGTAAGTCTGGTTTTCTAGTGGATTATTGGAGATAAGAGTCTCACGGCCTTTCTTGCCTGGGCTGGCTCTGAACTGTGATCCTCAGATTTCAGCCTCCTGAGTAGTTAGAATTATAGGTGTGAGCCACTGGCACCTGGCTTGGAAAGAAATTCTTATATGGCTGGTAGAGCAGCACATACAAGGATATTCATTCTGACAATCTAGTTGGAATAAGATGTGGAATGTAATGTAGGTATTGATATCAGGGAACATAGAAGAGTACTAGCTGGTAAGTGAAAAATCCAAAATAGCAGCATCTAGAAACTGACTAGATGGCCATAATGTCACACAGGCATATCAGCAAAAGATGTGAGGTAAAGAAACAGAATGAGGGGATCAGCACAATGTCATTTGGATAAAATTTAAAATGTATATACATATATATATATAAATATAATTTCAAATTATATACAAATACATACACTTAAAAATACATAGTTATACATTAGAGTAAATACTTACACTAAAAGGAAATAGAATGTGGATTTTGGAAGATAGGAAAATGTCCAAAATACAACACAATACAACTTTACCATAAAATGCAACATAACTCATTAAAATAAAACATGCATGCCGCTGGGTGCTGGTGGCTCAGGCCTATAGTCCTAGCCACTCAGGAGGCTGACATCTAAGGACTGCAGTTTGAAGCCAGCCCAAGAGGAAGATCTCCATGAAACTCTTATCTCCAATTGACCACTCAAAAACCTGGAGAGGTGCTATGGCTCAAGTGGTAGAGCTCTAGCCTTGAGCATAAAAAGACTCAAGGACAGTGCCAAGGCCCTGAGTTCAAGCCCCATAACTGACAAAAAAAATGCCTTTGTGTATCATTGACAATGATGGCCTATAAATGATTAATATTGCTAACTCAGAATAAAATAGTAACTCTATGTCTGTTATGTGTAAACCAGCAATGTTACCGTCATCAACTTAATTCTTTCTGTAAGAAAAAGTTCCTCTATAAACACAGCAATGTTACTGTTACTGAATTAAATAAAATATCGTAATCTACATTTTGTAAATAGCTTCAAAGATATTGCTTCTTTTTTTTTTTTTTTGCTGGTCATGGGGCCTGTACTTTGGGCCTGGGCGCTGTCCCTCAGCTCTTCAGCTCAAGGCTAGCACTCTAGCACTTGAATCACAGCGCCACTTCCGGCTTTTTTTTTTTCTGCTTATGTGGTGCTGAGGAATCAAACCCAGGGCCTCATGCATGCAAGGCAAGCACTCTACCACTAAGCCACCTTCCCAGCCCCAAGATATTGCTTCTTAATACAGTTTTGGAGCCCCTGATTGTCTTTCAAACTGCATTTCTCCAAGATTGTATATGTTCAGATTCATCTGGAGAGCTTTAAAAAAGATATACAGATATATCAAGAAGCACTGTACTGATAACCTGACTTAGGAAGTTTTAACCTCTTTGTACAATCACTTAATTAAAAAAATTAGATGTAATGATGGATACTCTTGGCAAAGTGGTTCAGAATCCTTTGAAGGTAGGCCTAGGTAGCTTTTTAAGAAGTCCTCAGGTGATTTGTTTGCAGCTAGCCTACAGGCATTCAGTATCATTAATCTAAACCACAACATAGCTCTCAAAAGATAGCAGCAGGTTAATGAGTTTCCAGTGTCTTGTCTTGAAACCCTAATTAAGTGTCTATGTGTAGGACATTAACAGTGTATAGAGCATAATGCTAAATTAAAAAGTCATGTTCCCAATCCTTCTGACATACAAACAATCTCAAATTAAAACCAAGTTAGTTTCCAGGCCTGCTGGCACAAGCTGGTAATCCCAGCACTTGGAAAGCTGAGACAGGAAGATTAAGGCCCAGCAGGGACTATATAGTGAGTTCAAGGACAGCCTAATACCTTTGAGACCTTATCTCATAAGTGAGACTCTTCACAAACTGAATATGAACAAAAGATTATTGTTTATATCCAGTTTACACGTACGCTTCTTCCTGAGCCTATTCCAACACCCCTCTTCTCACCTGGCATGGACTTCCTTTTTGACGAGACTGTCCTGGTCTTGTCAGCATAGCAAACAGGACATCCTCTCCTAATCCTTTCAGTGATGGCGGAAGACACACTTTGTTTCAGAATAGTACCACTTCTTTTGATTTTTTTTTGCCAGTCCTGGGGCTTGCACTCAAGCCTGTGCACCGTCCATGAGCTTCTTTTACTTAAGGCTAGCACTCTACCACTTGAGGCACGGTGCCACTTCTGGCTTTTTATCTTTATCTGGTACTGAGGAATTAAACCCAGGGTTTCATGCATGCTAGGCAAGCACTCTACCACTAAGCCACATTCCCAGCCTGGCCCAACTTCTTACTTGTTCATTTTGACTAGATTTAACATACTTTTTTTTTTTTTTTGGTCCAGTTGTGGGGCCTGAACTCAGGGCCTGGGCGCTGTCCCTCAGCTCTTCAGCTCAAGGCTAGCGCTCTACCACTTAAGCCACAGTGCTACTTCCAGCTTTTTTCTTTTTGCTTATGTGGTGCTGAGGAATCGAACCCAGGGCCTCAGGCATGCAAGGCAAGCGCTCTACCACTGAGCCACCTTCCCAGCCCCTTAACATACTTTCTTTCCCTCCTAAACAAACTCATGACCATACGTTCTTGCCTGACTGTATGACACAGTACAGTTTACTTAAACAACTATTTAACAACATTTTACTAAAACAATACTTTAACATAAATTCACTATGGAACTTAGATGACCCATTAAAGCCTTCTTTGGACCTTTAACTCTCATTATGTAGAAAGAAATAAGGTTTATGATGTACCATGAGGTGACAGGATGGTAGTATAGTTCTAAGTTCCAAGTTTTCTCCAACAAGAACCACTGAGTCACATGGTTAAAAACTAAACTTCAACTAGGCTTGGAAAGTGGTTTTGTGACAACACTTGGTTGTTACCATAGAGCAGTGAGACAGGGCTCAAACACCCAGGAGCTGGGAAGAGTGGTTTCTAACTGTTGCTTAGCCCTCTGGGCTCACTTAAGCCTACAATTCTAGATCTTGCTCATATGTAAATGCACTATTCTATTCCCAATTGGTAACTGTCTTGGAAAAGAAACAGACAGGGCACTCATGTTTCCAAACCCAAAATACACTTAAAAAAAGTGTATCACAATAGATTTATAAAAATTCGGGGAACTAACTGTTTTTCAACTTCTCAAGTTTCTAAAAACATAAAAGCTGTAATGGAAAAAGGAAATAAAGCTACCCTTAACTTTTTCCACAAGTCATCTTAGTGATCCCCTGTCATTTATAAACAGCTCATCTGAAATAGAGTTACCCAAACATTTTATGCTTTGCTTTTAGGATAACATGTGTTTTCCCCTATGCTTGCCCAATAAAGTTACAGGATGTGTCATAATTTAAAAAATAAGCAAAGGTAATAATTTTAAGTTTGTCATTTGCTTTAACTTAATTAAAGATACTCTAATTCAGTAGACCTTAAACTGATAGGCTTAAGAATCATTTGAGTATGGTGTCAATTTTGTTAAAAATGAACAATTTTGATAGTCTGTTTAAAAAAATTTGGGCTACAACTCAAAAAACTACTCTAAAAATAAAACCTTGGCTAAGAGAAACATGAGAGAGGCAATAATACAACAAGGACGCTTATGAAGGTTTAGATGTTTTTATCTGAAAGGGAGGCATCAACTCAATTTCCCATCTATATTTTCAAATGTGGTGAATTATCCTAATTTTAGTTTAACTCATATCCTCATTAGTGACTCTTTCTCTTTGAAGAGTCTTGTAAAAATGCATTCCTAATAATTACTTTGGGACTGAAAAAGAACATACTATCACAAATCTCAGTATTATATTCACCAAATATTTGTAGTACCCTAATAATAGGGTACTAGTTCAAACTACTATGTTGAAGAAAGGAGCATTATCACATGGAAAATAGATGAGTTTGCCAGTTGAGATACCTAACCATAATATACCATAAAAACAGAATGAACCTGTTTTGTTCCCCATCCTTAGAAAAACTGAAGTCTAGCTGTACCTGGTAGGTTCAATTCTTCTAATTCAATCACTGAGCGATTGCTGCTGTAATAATCCTTTATCAGCTTCTGTAGGTCTTCAGGTATCCCTGGTTTGGGTTCTGATTTTGCAAGAATATCAGTAATTTTTTTCTAAGACAGAACAGATAAAAACAGAAGACAAATTTTACAGTGGTAGGGGCTTGAATTAATGCCTCTGGTATGAGGATTAATGAGTAAATGAGTGAGTGAATGAGTTTTAATATCTACACTTGAGAAAGTTATTGAATACTTCTGAGACACAACTATTATTTTAAAAATTAGGAAGGTGTTCTAAAAGGCTTCTTGTAACTCTTGGTCTATGACTTTTAGGAGATCTGAAATTTCTGCATGAAACTCCTCAATAGGGAATTTTTGGTTAAAAGTCAATTTTTTTAACATCTTTTTGCAATGGAAATTTCTTTTTGCTTTAAATGATCTTTATTCTTTTTTTTTTTGGGTCTGGTTGTGGGGCCTGAACTCTGGGCCTGGGCGCTGTCCCTCAACTCTTCAGCTCAAGGCTAGTGCTCTACCACTTGAGCCACAGCACCACTTCTGGCTTTTTTCTGCTTATGTGGTGTTGAGGAATCGAACCCAGGGCCTCATGTATGCATGGCAATCACTCTACCACTGAGCCACCTTCCCAGCCCTGATCTTTATTCTTGGATAGAATTTTTGAGAATTTGAGGTGCCCAGTCTCTGGATTTCTGACATTCAAATTACACCTGCAGTACTAGTTTGAGCACAATAGACCATTGAAAAGCATATTTAACAGCCATGACTCTCAAGTTTGGGGAGACTGACAATCTTGAAATGGCCCTATGGAAAGTAAAATAGGTATTACAGGAAGTACTTTGATTTGGACTTCTAATTTTAATTTGGACTCATTTGTATATGCTTGGAACTTTTATTGAATGCTGGGAACACACACTTCAGTTTCACTATAAACTTCCCTTCTCATTTCCTTCGTATGTTTCACCGAAGATTTAGAAGGGGCCTTGACCTAACCTCTCACCCAGTTTTCTTCCCACCTTCCCTGATAACTTCACACAACACTACTGCCAAGAATAGTCAAGTTTCTGTCAAAGACAGAACCTTTTCAACATGTCACCAGTGGGCATATTTTAGCATGGTCTTGACCAAGGCTAAATTATCAACCTAGAGTTCTGAACTTGAGAACTAGAACTTAATACTCCTGACAGGCCATTAATGTACAAATTATTAAAGAGAAGTTAAAGTCACTTTAAGGACTTGCCAAGCCTCAAGCCAATTTGGCATCTCTTGTTTTCCTATTTGGCTGTTTGTGAGAAAAGAAAACATATGCATGCACACTCTTAAGTTTTCTAAATATTGCTGTTAAGCAACTGGTTTGAGTCAATCTTCTTTCTTCTAATCTCAATCATATTTCTTCTGCTGGCTTTAGCAGTAGACCTTTCTTGGCAGGAAGAGAATTGTACTGCTGTTCTTACAACTCTGGTGGAAGGTGAAAGATAGCCTAAGTCTGAGTGAGCTCTAAAAAATGTTTATATAGGAGCAAAAGTCTTCTATGTGCAAAGGTATATATTAGAATGGAAGGTGACCTTCGCTTTAAATCAGTTAGAAATGTCTTAAACTACCTTCATCTGCTTTTTTTTTTCTAGTGCTCTAGAGTATAAAATCTTAAAAACTGAAATTAGAGAGATAAGGAATTTGGTAAATTTCTTTTCTTGGAAAAAACCAGGAGTCAGTAGGGAGAATAGTTTTGGGCCACTTCTAGAATTAGATTCTCAGTAGATGAATGGATCAAGAAAATGTGGTATATATACACAATGGAATTCTATGCCTCCATCAGAAAGAATGACATTGCCCCATTTGTTAGGAAATGGAAAAACTTGGAAAAAATTATATTAAGTGAAGTAAGCCAGGCCCAAAGAAACATAGGTCCCATGGTTTCCCTTATTTGCAATATCTAGTATATGTACGAGTCAAGTGGAAAAGGTCAGATAATGTGATGTCAGGAAAATGAACCCTTAGATATGTATTTTAATGTTTTTTCTTTCATACTTGTGTTTCTAATGCATTTATAAGATTATCTCTTTGTTGCTTTGTATGTCCCTCCCCCACAGTATAACCCCTGCTTTCACTATATTTGATGTCAGTATAACTTGTGGAGGAGATGGGGAAAAACCAGTTGTTAAAGGATACAGGTGGATCTGATGCAACAATGAGAAGTACAAGTTGTCATGTGCAAAACGAGCTTTACAACGTCGGTGCGGGGGGGGGGGGGAGGGGGAAGGGGGGGAGGGAGAGGGGGGAAGGAGAAGGATTGGGATGGGGGGGAGGGGGGAGGCTGGGAAGGGATGGGAAGGGTAAACAAAGGAGGAGGCTGCAATGCTTGGTAAGAAATGTACGCATTATCCTGCCCATGCAACTGTAACCCCTCTGTACAGTATGTTCACAAATAAAATAAAATAAAATTAAAAAAAAATAATAAGTGAAAAAAAAAGTAAAAAAAAAAAAGAAAAAACCAGGAGTCAGTAGGGAGAATAGTTTTGGGCCACTTCTAGAATTAGATTAGGTTATAACACTTAACCATAATGAAAACACAGGTATGATAACAAAGATGTTGGTGTTCTACAAGATTGAAATAGGAGTCAGAAGAATTTATTTTTAGTCCCAACAGAAACTCTTATTGTTAGTAACTTTAGGGAAATTGATAAACCTTATTGAACCTTACAGTTTCTGCATCACGTATTACAATAGTTTCTGCACCAAAATATGACATACAAAAATGTGATAGAGGGGTTGGAGGTATGGTTCAGTTGGTAGAGCACTAGCCAATTGTCAAATGTGTCAGATGGTGAGTCTGAGTCCTGGTTTTGGGACAAAAAAAAAAAAAGTAGGACAAAAAAAAAAAAGTAAGACAAAAAAAATGTGATGGGAACCACAGCACAGTAATGAATTGTAAACATTACCTTTCTCCTCTTCCTAGTCTTGATGGCATCTTCTTTTGTTTCCTTTGGTTGTGTCAAGAAACATTCCTTAGGCTGTAATGAAACACAAATGAGAAACGTTTCATCTTTGCATGATGAAGTGTCAACCAATGGTGTGAATTGTAAAGTACTTTCTGCCATGCTGAGACTGCTCAGAATACCTTAGTAAAATTCTACATGCTGATGCTGTGAGACTCACTCAAGCTGTTGTTCAGCAGCTAAGCCAAGAGCACTGCAGAAAGTCAGAAAGAGCAGATGACTGGACTAGAAGATCTTTAAACAAAGATCAGAATGTGTGAGCAAATATATGCATGTTTGAAGTATGCAGAGTATTAAAAATGGAAGTCAGTGGCCAGTTTGGAAAATACAACAGCAGTAGAATTGATTAAAATTATAAGATGGGGGGGCTGGGAAAGTGGCTCAGTAGTAGAGTGCTTGCCTTGCATGCCTGAGGCCCTGGGTTCGATTTCTCAGCACCACATAAGCAAAAAGAAAAAAGCCGGAAGTGGTGCTGTGGCTCAAGTGGTAGAACTCTAGCCTTGAGCTGAAGAGCTGAGGGACAGCGCCCCGGCCCAGAGTTCAGGCCCCACGAACGGACCCCCCCCCAAAAAAAATTATAAGATGGTAACACAGTCTTTGACCAGAAAATGACTGAGACTTTCTATGGACTAGCTATTATGAGCCAGTTTTTCCAAGTCACTGGTTTATAATTTTGTATTATTGATTCCTTTCTTCTTTTCTTTTCTTTTTTTTTTTTGGGTCCGGTCGTGGGGCCTGAACTCTGGGCCTGGGCGCTGTCCCTCAGCTCTTCAGCTCAAGGCTAGTGCTCTACCACTTGAGCCACAGCGCCACTTCTGGCTTTTTTCTTATGTGGTGCTGAGGAATCGAACCCAGGGCCTCAGGCATGCAAGGCAAGCGCTCTACCACTGAGCCACCTTCCCAGCCCTCCTTTCTTCTTTTCAGTAAGCATAGAAAGCCCAACGTTGGATATATTTACTTATGCTTTTTTGTTTTTAAAGAAAACTAGATGTCCTAATTGTTTTTCTCAAAAGTGAATATAAAATGAATGTGTCTGCTCATGGTTTGCTAATGGTCTCAGTGCTACATCATTGAGAGTAATTTATTTTTCCTGTTACATTGACCCCTGAGTACCTTCTACAGTTTAGCATTATTTTTATCATGGATTTGGTTTTTTAAGGTAGAAAGACAGGAAATTTGGTTTATGACCTTGACTTATAAACTAGAATAGTTCAGATTCCAAATTTATTAATCATAATCAGGAATATAAATGTTTCCTGTGTTGGGATTTTGTATGTAACATTTGCAAACAGGTTACCAAATAAGATATAAAATATAAATAAAAACGTCTCAGTGTTCTCTTGATTAAGCTTCCATTCCATCCAGAGAGTACTCTTTAACCTAGTAAGTTACTAACTAATCTTGTTTCCACTGGCTCTCTTTAAAATGATCACAGATGAATCTTTCGGTGAAAACTTGAAAACAGCCTGCAGATTAGGCATGTCAATAGCTTCAAGTTAGAGATAGAATACTATAAATAATTTCTTTAAGGCACAGGATCAAGGACAAACAATTACTAGACAATTTTGCAATCATGAGAGAAATAGATATGCCTTAGGGTTAAAATAACAGGGATCTTAATAACTTTCAGTTTCTCATTTTAGGCCAAAATTTGTAAAGAGAAAAGAAAGATTTTATGGCTTTTCTGACTTAGAATGTTAAGCTATTTTGTAGGTGTAGGTACATGACAATAAGAAAGTTGGCCAAGGACATTAATATGTCACAGAAGCGTCCAGATAGTCCTAAGCATTGAATTTCAGATCACACCAACATTCTACTCATACAAAAGCCTGGGTATGATTTGTGGATCTCTTAAAGCACATACAATATCTCTTCATCATTATTAAGGGTTTTTTTTTTGGGAAGCATACTCAGAAATCTGTTGCATTTTCATATTTCGTATATGAGTGTATTCTCTAGAAATATGAGCAATGTGCTGGTTGAATTTGTAAGGCTTACAAAGCCAATATATTAAAATATAACAAAAATCAAAATGAACTCAGTTGTAAAAATGTGTTTTCTCAAGTTCTGGAAGAAAATATGGAAATATAATTCTGAACAGGGACTGTGAAGAATTGCTTTAGTCGGCATCTTGCATCATATTTAAATATTAGGTTGAAATACTTACAGCATCTCCAATTAACCACCAAAAGCCTGAGGTAGAGTTGTGGTTCAAGTGGTAGAATGTTGGCCTTAAGCACAATAGCCCAGGCCCTGAATTCAGGCCTTGCACATGCACACAAGAGAGATAGAGAGAGAAAGAGAGAGTGGGGGGGAGAGAGGGAGAGAGAGAGAGGGGTAAGAGAATGCAGGATAAAGAGAAATGTAATAAAGAGAAAGATGTTTTTGAAAAACGTCAAATTGAAACTGTAGAATTGAAAAACTCAGCAAATCAAATAAAAAATTCAAAGCTTTCCTAACGCATGAGAGTGAGTGGAAAACAGATGATTGAGGCTTGAAGACATATTAGAACATCAAACAATAATCAAGAAAAAAATCAGAAAGTTCAAACAGATCAATACAAGATCTCTGGGACACCATTAAAAGATCAAACCTATGAGAAGTATAGGCATTAAAAAAAGTTACAAACTACAGACATAAAAAATATTGAATAAAATAGCAGAAATGCTACAAAGTTTTGGGAGTGAGATCTAGGTACAGGAGACAAGGAAAAAACCTATCATGTACAACTATAATTAAAACATGAAATAAATAGTATAAAAAAAGAATATGGAAAACTACAAGAGATAAGCTACAACTCATACCAAGGAAAACCCAGCAGATTATTCAACAAAACCCTTAAATGCCATGAAATGATGTACTTCAAATCTGGAAAGTAAATAACTGCCAACTTAGATTACAAAGTTAACATTCAAAACCAAGGGTGAAAGCCTTCTTTTCTATGATGAGCATAAATGAAAAGAGTTCAAGGGTACTTAGCCAGCACTGCAGAAGATACCCAAAGAAATCTTATTCACCAAAGAATAAGATAAACATGATGATATGAGTAGAGGAAAGAATAAATCTCATTCACAAGATTACCTGAACAAACAAGGATTAGGAAAGAATCAAAACTTGAGTGACAGAAAATAATACATACTTTTCAATAATCACTAAGGATATTAACAAATTCTCCAATTAAAAGACAGATAGGCAAAATGTTTTATTATTTATTTAGTTTTAGCAAGGTGGATTTTTAAAAAAGGACACTCAAATGTTTTATAAGAAATAAACCACACTGGCAGAGAGAAATACAGGCTTACAATGAAAGAACGGAAGTCAGGCACTGATGTGATCCTAGCAACTCAAGAGGCTTAAGTCTGAAGATCAAAGTTTGAAGCCTGCTCAGGCAGAAAGGTCCACTCTATAGCCAATTAGCCAGCAAGAAAGCTGGACTGATGGTGTGGTTTAAGTGATACAGAGCCAGCCATGAACAAAATACTAAAAGTATGAGGCATAAAAGAAGAATGAAAAGCAAGGATAAAAAGATTTTTTAAACGAATGTAACCCCAAAGCAGTCAAGAATAGCTAAGCAGGGGGTGGGGAGGGTGGAGAGGGGAAGGGATGGTATGGAGAAGCAAAGGAGGAGGCAACAATGCTTGATAAGAAATGTGCTCACTATCTTGCCCATGTAATTGTAACCCCTCTGTATGGTATTTTCACAATAATAAAAAAATAGAGCAAATGAAGATTAAAAAAAAGAATAGCTAAGTACCTCTATTCATATCTGATAAGAAAACCAAAATTAGTCAGAAGGAAGAAAGAATGTCTCTTCATACTGATAAGTGGAAGAATCCACCAAGGATATAGCAATGTAAGTCTAAGTGCTGTAAACATTGATACAACTAATTTCATCAAATACTAGTAGATATAAAGATTCAGAGAAACCCAAGACAATCCTAGTGGGTGACTTTACCATCCTACTCTCACCATTAACTAGGTCATTCAAACAAAAAAAAATCAGTAATGAAAGTCAGAGTTGAATGACACTATATTTTTAAATGAACTTAATGGACACTTAAGGAATAGTCAATCCAACAGCTTCAGGGTACATGCTCTTCTCAAAAGCTCATGGAACCCCTCCAAAGCAGAGCTTTGTTAGGATGTAAAGCAGACCTTAAAAATATAATCTAAAAAATTCTTATGTTATTTCTTCTCAGATGGGATATCTAAAAATAGAAAGGGGACCAGTTGGAGGGCAGTGGTAGATAAGTATGAGTAATGAGTGGAGAAAATATGACAAATATACTTTACATACATATGGATAGAAATGATAAAATTAAGCCACTATTTTGTGTAGTTAATATACCCTAATACAAATTTTTTTTTTGGGTCTAGTTGTGGGGCCTGAACTCTGGGCCTGGGCGCTGTCCCTCAGCTCTTCAGCTCAAGGCTAGAGTTCTACCACTTGAGCCACAGCGCCACTTCTGGCTTTTTTCTTTACCCAGGGCCTCAGGCATGCAAGGCAAGCGCTCTACCACTGAGCCACCTTCCCAGCCCCTAATACAAATATTTTTATTGTTTTGTTTTGTTTTTTTGGGTCCGGTCGTGGGGCCTGAACTCTGGGCCTGGGCGCTGTCCCTCAGCTCTTCAGCTCAAGGCTAGCGCTCTACCACTTGAGCCACAGCACCACTTCTGGCTTTTTTCTTTTTGCTTATGTGGTGCTGAGGAATTGAACCCAGGGCCTCATGCATGCAAGGCAAGCACTCTACCACTGAGCCACCTTCCCAGCCCACAAATATTTTTAAAATGTTGAGCACAACGGTACATGTTTGAAATCACAACTACTCAGGAGGTAGAGACTGGGACAATTGTTATTTGAGCCAACTGGGGCAAAAAGTTAGTGAGGTGCCATCTCAGCCAAAAGCCAGGCATGGCTGTTCACATATTTTAATCCTAGCTATGTGAGGCTTAGGGGTAGGATTTTGGTCTGAGGCTAAACCAGAAGGAACCCTTGAGACCCTATTTGAAAAATAAAAACAAAAGCACAAAAGGCCTGGGGGAGTAGTGTAAGTGGTAGAGCCCTGTCTAGCAAGTGCAAGGTCATGAGTTAAAAGACTGGTACAACTAAGAGAAAAAAATGATTTATTTATTTTTATTATCTTAAGTAGTTGTACAAAAGAGCATCATTCAACAAAGAAGTTTATGAATACAGTGCATCTTGATCTATGTCACCCCTTTTAATGTTCCCACTCATCCCCCACAGACTTCTTATCTTATCAAGACCTCTTAATACCATTGATAGAAATATGATATTATCAATGGAAAATGGCTTCTAGATATTGAATAAAGTTTCTTTGTAAATTAGACTTTTATAACTATTAATCAAGCCTAACTTCTTTTTTTTTGAGATCTCAAAACAAAAGTTCTTCCTACATGAAGATATTGAAGGTTTTATTCTAGCAAAATGAAGAGTCAACCAAGAAAGGAGATATGAAAGTCAACAAAAAAGGGATCCATGCCAAGACCATATTGGAGGAGCATCTCAAGATAACTATCAGGAGGTCTCATTTGCTCAGTGGGCCCACAGGCTAATTCAGAGTAGAACAGGAGTGAGGAGGGCTACAGGAAAGAAAAATAGCTGATGTATTTGATCATATGGAAATTATTCATGGGCATACAGAAAAGCAGCTAAACCATATTGAATCAATTAACAAAAGGAACACAGAAAGGCAGGCAAATAATGAGGCAATTATTAATACCACCAAATAGAGTTGTGTATGGCAAAGAGATGATTATAGCTTTTCTTTTTCTCAGCTTTGAGCAGTTATTTCCATTGTCACAATAATATAATAGTGACTGATTTAACCAAAATATGATATAATGTAAGCATGGGAAAAAGCAGATTGAGAGTAAATAGATAGTAGATGGATGGAGCTATGTGGTCTTACGCAATGTCCAAAGGTTAGTAGGTTAAGCCAAAAATTGGTAAACTATCAAGGTAACAATAGGAAAAAAAAAGAAGCTGAAGGTGACTCTGAGGAAAAAACAGGATGAAGGAGGAGAAAAAATAATAATAATCTTCAATGGCATTTAACTTTCCTTTTTGTAAAAGATATAGATGATTACTATATTGGTAGGAATAAGCTATTTAAACTGCCATCTTAAAACTAAGCACACATGTTCATTACAAAATTAAAAGCAATTTAGAATGGGCTTTTCATTTTTTGAAGGGCTTAGTCAAAAGTTACTCTTACTCAATATACACCCACCACAATGTCTAAACTTAAAAGACCAATAACTGAAATGCTGACAAGGATGTAATACAATCCAAATCCTCAAATATTGAAGGGGGAGCATTAAAATGGTACAATCATTCTGGAAAAAAATTTCATAAAACTAAACAAAGCTCTCGGCAAGAGTCATGTATTTACTCAAGAGAAATACAAATATACATGATGAAAGTCATGTACATGAATGTTGATGGCAGATTTATTCATAATATTTCCAAACAGGAAAGAGTCTCGGGTGTTCATCAATAGAAGAGGGAATAAACAAACTAGTATATTCATATAATTCTCACTGTTAGAAAGCTAGAAAAATGGCAGAAATTTAGTAGTGTTGCACATTAAAGGAAACAATAACCAGATCAAAGAGAAGCCTACAGAACTGGAAAAAAAAAGCATGCTAGCTATTCATATACAAGAGATTAATCTGGTATTAAAACTTAAAGAGTTTTCCAAAATGTTTAGGTCTGATAAATACTTTGGGCAAAACAGCAGGATACAAAATTAATACAGAAAAACAGTAGCTTTTCTATGTGCTAGTAATGAACAGGCTGAGAGAGAAATAAAGAAAACATATTAATCACAATAGCCTCAAAAGAGTAAATCCCTAAGACTATATAGACTAACCAAGAAGGTTAACGACTTCTACAATTGAAAACTGTAAACTTTGAAGAAAGAAATTAAAGATGATATCCAGATATAAAAAGATCTTCTAGATTCATGGATTATTAACAATTAATATTTTGAAAATGCCTATACTACTAAAAGCAATGTTCAGATTCAGTGTAATCCCCATAAAAATTCCAATGCTATTTTTTAGAGAAGTAGAAAAATAAACTGTGACATTCATATGGAGTACAAATTCCTTTAACAGCCAAAGCAATTTTGGGTAAAGAGAATGATATGTATCATAATATCTGACTTCAAATTATACTATAGAGTAACAGTAATAAAAACAGCATGGTACTGGCACAAAAACAGATATATAAAGCAAAATGGAGAAGAAGATACTATATATAGAGAAGGCCTATATATAGCAATCTTACTTTTGACAAGAGAGTCAAAAACATACTGGAGAAAAAACAGCTTCTTCAGCAAATGGCAAATGGTGCTGAGAAAACTAGATTTTCATGTAGAGGACTAAAATTAGACACCTCTCCCCCCATCTCTCAGCCTGTACAAAAATTAATTCAAAGTGAACCAAACTAACCTAAAATCTTAATGTAAGACTCGAACATTTGAAATTACTAGAGGAAAACACTTGAAGAGGTAGGCACAGGCAATTACTTTTTTTTTTTTTTTTTTTTTAGAAAATGTTATTTTTATTTTTCAGTTCTTTCCAAGTATAATCATAGATTATTTGTGGAAATAGTGCAAAGAGGAACAAGTGTACAATTATTTGACAGT